>NC_053028.1:437056294-437092058 GCF_003073215.2 Triticum urartu | reverse complement strand
AGGATAACACTGTTGTGATGGATGCTTCACATCCAACTTCTGTTGAGGCTCAAGAGAAGAGAGAGAAGGCACAGGCTGAAAAAGGTTCAAAGATCCCAGACCCTTCTGCAGTTAATCTCAAGACCAAGCATGACCAGCTCAGCTATCTGCTTGAGGCCACTGTGAGAATAGAGAAAGGACTAGCTACCCTGACTCGAAATCAAGAGAGCCTTGAGAGGATCTTTGAGACAAAGCTCATGACTTGGATGTCAAAGTCATTGAGATTCAGACTTTAGTTGAGAAGATACAAGAAGACCTTGAGGACAGGAATGACAGGACAACCACAGATGCTTATCAGAGGGTGCCTAGAGCACAAAGGTCTGCAGCAGTGCCAGTGATTGACACTAGGGCTACAACCTTAGCTCCTGCAGCCAAAGCCTCAGTTGCCCCTCCAGTGGCAACTCCTCCAGTTCCTCAGACGTCAGCAAAAGTCTTCGCATATGATGTTGTCTCCACGCCATCTTCGCACTCCAGAGCTCCCGAAGATCATGCTTAGAGTGTCGTATAGCACTATGCATTTTCGAGCTTTTTGGTAACTTGTTGCCAAAGGGGGAGAAAGTGTATAGATCATAGGCTGAGAGAGAGAGAGTGTGTGTGTGTGTGTGTTTTGTTGTTTTTTTGGTCTCTCTTGCTACTTATTTGCTCGCTTTGCTTGTGTTTGCTACAATATTTATGCTTGTGTGTGAGATAATTCTATGATCATGTGGTGGATCATACTATGCTTTATTATGCAATGCTTGAATGATGAAATCTCTTATATCGTGTGTATGATCTATCATATTTGTCTTGGTGATGAGTGCATGTTATGTATGTTCTATCATTTTGAGCACTCCACCAAGACGTATGTGACATGGAAGAGTAACCCACGATCCTAATCGATTGTGCATTTGCATTCAAAAGCAAATCATAAATAATGCACAAATTTAGGGGGAGCCCTTGCTTATCACATACTTCTCAAAGCGCCGATATATTTCATTCTTATTATCCTTTGTCGAAGCTTTGATCTATATGTTGTCATCAATTACCAAAAAGGGAGAGATTGAAAGTGCAACTAATCCCTGTGTGGTTTTGATAATTCCTAACAACATATAGCTCATTGAACTAATATTCTTGCAAGATGATTATTTCAGAAAGTTCAATGTTTGGCATGGCATGGACTAAGAGATGTGGACCCCTCAAAATGCTAAAGAAAAATATTGTCAAAAGCTCAAGACTCTTCATTTCTATTTTAGTGATCCAAGATCACATTGAGTCCATAGGAAAGCCAATACATTAAAAGGGGATGAGGTGTTGCTTAATGGTCTACTTGCTCAAAATGCTTACTGATATGCTCCAAATCCCTCAACCACTTTCTCATATACAAATATGTCCTAAGCCTAAAGTCAAACTCGGCCCCACCGATTTGATGCATCCGGCGCCACCAAGTTCACTTGACATAGCCATAGCCACAAACCCTAATCAGTTCGATCTCACCGATAGGGATCTCGGTCTCACCGAGATGGGACTACAAACTCTCTGTTTCCCTTCGTAATGTTTCAGTCTCACCGAAATGAGCAATCGTTCCCACCGAGTTCGCAATGCAAACTCTCTATTTCCCTTTTGTAACGTTTCGGTCTAACCGAAAGGAGCGATTGGTCCCACCGAGTTTGCCTGACCAACTCTCTGTTTGCTTGTTACTGAAATCGGTCTCACTAAGTTGAAGTTATCGGTCAAACCAAGATCAAGTTTTTCCCTAATCCTAGCGCATCGGCCCCACCGAGTTGACCATGTCGATCCCACCGAAAACTCTAACGTTCACATTTTGAACTGAATCGGGCTCACGGAGTTCACATATTCGTCTGACCGAGTTGGCTCTTTTGTGTGTAACGGTTAGCTTTTGTGTGGAGGCTATATATACCCCTCCACCCTCCTCTCCATTTGTGAGAGAGACATCAGAACATTCCTACACTTCCAGCATTCATTTTATGAGAGGGAACCACCTACTCATGTGTTGAGACCAAGACATTCCAATCCAACCACAAGAATCTTGATCTCTAGTCTACCCCAAGTTGCTTTCCACTCAAATCATCTTTCCGCCATAGCCAAATCTGTGAGAGAGAGTTGCGTGTTGGGGAGACTATCATTTGAAGCACAAGAGCAAGGAGTTCATCATCAAGACACCATCTATTACCTTTTGGAGAGTGGTGTCTCCTAGATTGGTTAGGTGTCACTTGGGAGCCTCCGTCAAGATTGTGGAGTTGAACCAAGGAGTTTGTAAGGGCAAGGAGATCGCCTACTTCGTGAAGAACTACCCAAGTGAGGCAAGTCCTTCGTGGACGGTGGCCATGGTAGGATAGACAAGGTTGCTTCTTCGTGGACCCTTCGTGGGTGGAGCCCTCCGTGGACTCGCGCAACCGTTTCCCTTCGTGGGTTGAAGTCTCCATCAACGTGGATGTACGATAGCACCACCTACCAGAACCACACCAAAAATCTTCGTGTCTACATTGCGTTTGCCACTCCAAACCCCTCCCTTTACCTTCATATGCAATGATTTACATTTCGCTGCTATGCTCTTAGAATTGCATGTGTAGGTTGATTGCTTGACTTGTGCTAAGTTGTTAAAATCTGCCAAGACTTAAAATTGGGAAAAGGCTAGATTTTTATTTGGTCAAGTAGTCTAATCACCCTCCCCCCTCTAGACCTACTTTAGATCCTACACACATTATACAGAAGGAGGCCCAACGGTGTGACATTGAATTGCATTTGCCGGGAAGAGGGGAAGGAACTATTATACAGAATCGTCTCCGGGCTGTTGTGCGTGCTAAACGCTACCAGCAAGCCCTGCACCGCAATCACAGCCGCATAGTCCATGCCCGGAGCCTTGAGGAAGGCGACCTTGTCCTCAGGCGTGTTCAGTCCGCCAAGGGTACCAACAAATTGACGCTGAAGTGGGAAGGCCTTACCAGGTAGTATGAGTCACCAGACCTAGCACAGTCCGTCTAGAGACCGAAGATGCCATTCAAATGCAAAACTCATGGAATATTGAGCATCTTCGCAAGTTCTACCTATAAGGCGCGGTTGTCGGGCCCTGCCCTGGCAGCCACCCTTTTGTACAAACCTTGCCGATGCGCATGTAACCCTTTGTACAAACCCAGGCGCAGACCCTGAGCACAGATAATGAAATAAAGCGCTAGCGCCCTAAAAACAACATGCATGCATGATTAGCTTAGCATAAGCATACCATGATCATTTAGATGAGGTCATATGCTGTTATGCTTTCCCCTGCACTAACTACAAGACTCTTGCCGCGGACTAGATCCTGGGAAGAAGAGCGGAAAACAAGCTCACATATCGACCCTCGACAAGCCAAACACATAAGTTTTCTGTTTATCCATACATGTCTTTGTAAGAATAAAACTTGTGCATAGAGAAACCGTGTCTCCTTCGAAAGATTTGTGCTCCCACCCTTTGATCTGAACGTTGCTTCGGTCAAGAAGGTTGCAGTACCATTTGGTAGAGGAGGATTTACAAGGGACCGATTTCCATCCATAATTTTAAGCCTGGCAGGCCAGGCTCCACGGCAATGATGGAAGGCGCCGGCGTGATAGCTTGCCGAGGAAACTTGTTTACTTAAAAGTATAGAGGCGTTCCTCCTCTGCATGGATAGAATACATGCACATGTACCCGACAAAGCTTGTGTTTTTCATTAATATGCGGATAAGCAAGTACAAATCATACAAGGCACGAACATGGATAAAATAGATTACATAGTTAAGACTAAAATTTGGCAAATGCCTACATGTTTTAGACTGACAAAAGATAAGTACCATGTGATCCCTTTCTTGTCCCTCTCCTCCTAGGAACCGCAGTGGGAGGTGAAGAGGGCAAAAGGAGTGCCTGGGCAAAAGCCCAGTCTGACCCCATCAGGACCCGCAGGAAGCAGCCTGACAAGATCGGGAGTGACGAGGCTACGAAGGTGGCGAATGGAGAGAGCGGCTAGGCGACGCCCTGGCCGCCACCGCCAGGACCAAAGGGTGCGCCCGGCAGAAGACACCAAGAGAGCATCCCCACCCCGGCAACCGCCAGGAGGAGACTGGTGATGATGTTGTCAGGGCGGGGAAAGAGGTGGAGAACGGGGCGACTGGCAAGCAGTACGAGACGAAGGCGTCGGTGCCATCATACTACGACCTGACGGCCTACCACCCGCCTTCCTCGTCTTCGCCGATTTTCTCGTCATCACTGTCGCTCTGGGAAAACGTCGGGCCCTTGCCCCGTCACTTCCCCCAGAGGGGGTGCTGGTGGCGTTGGCGGCCCCCGGGGCGCGTTGAGGATGCTGCCCCCCACCTTGGTGGGCAGGAGGGCATCGCCATTTTCAGCATCGTCCCCAACCTCGCTGGGAAGGGCTAGTCTGGGATCATTAAAGATCCCGAGTGTGGCGCCACGAACAGACACTAGAATCCCTGAAGACTCCACCAACGGGTCTTCGAACTCCAGCAGCTTATGGCCAAGACAACCCCCCTGCCCCAGGCGGATGGCTAGTACGAAGGGCGCGAGCGCCCTACTATTAAGAAGGGACGTGGTGCCTCCCGCGCCAGGGCCAGTACGGCAGCCATGGGTGCGCAGCCACCAGCTGCGACTACCCCGATCACAACCGTTGTGTCTCCCACGGCCCCGGACTAGACTCACTCCCCAAGTGCCAACACTAATCTTCAGAATCATCGCTCCCAAGCTGAGGCCCGGGACCTGGCCTAAACCCTCCCACTCGGCATGGAGAGCAAGGAAGCAAGGAAGAAGAAAGAGGAGATGTGTGGACGGATGCCTCTGCTCCCCCTCATGCTCCCTTTTATAGGCGAGCTAGGGTCGGGGGCTGCTTCTCCACCCGCTCCCAAAGAGATCCTTCAAATTCAACTCATCCAAGCCACTAGCAGCGACCGAGCTCATCGACCGCCCTCTTGCGCCAATCCGAGGCGATCGGGTTCCTACCGCAACGCTCCTTCCCGCGCCATCCGTCACCTACCCTGCAATGCATGCGACATACGTGGCAGAAAAAGGCGAGTGTAGTGGGAAGAGTGAAATGGCAGTTACCTCCACGTGAACAAAAGTCATTCAGGGGCCACTACAGAGGCGGCCCCACCGTGTCCGGCGTCAAGCAACGCATGGGAAAACAGAAAACTGACTGAAGCACAGGTTAATGAAGAAGAAAGGAAAATATCAAGAAGAGAGCTATCGCAGGCCCTCTGCCTATGTACCTGATAGGGCCTGCCCCAACCATGCTCGGCAACATGTTTGGGCCAGGCTCGGGGGCTCCTGTTGGTGCAACAAACCTTTGCGTATGTTGCCTAGACTGTACACAGGCACAAGGGCAAAGTTACAACGACACCAAGCATCCAAGACAAAAACCAAGCCAGAGAGATAGCTCTTTGAGGGATCAAAGGGCGGATCAAGAAGACCAAGACAAGCCAAAGGAACAAGATATCACTAAGGAAAAACCTCCCTTATCGGGCAGGCGAGCCCGGCCAGGTCGAGGCCACATCAAGAACAAGTCACAAGATCTCTCCGCAGGCTTGCCGGGGCCTCCAAGGGCGGACCTCCCTGCCAAGACTCAACCGCTCCATCGCACAGCGATGCAAGTCACTTATCAGTGCGGTGTCGAGCCCCCAAGTGATTAAGTGGCTGTCATTTGACAGGTGGCAGCCATTTGAAAGGTAGTTTCCACCTGTGTGACACCCGTCCATAGGCGTGTCATGCAGACAGACAAGAAGGTGGTTAAGCGGCACGGCGGGCTTGCCGGGCTGCATCCTCAGCGTGACACCTAGCAGTGCATTTAATGCACTTTGTCCTAACAGCCAGAGTTAGGTATGATAGCACTGTTGGCTATCTAATCAATAGATAATGACTGATTTGCCACTATGGTAACTCCTTAGCCTATAAAAGGAGGGCCATGGCAACCTAAAATAGGATTCAGACCCTTGTACACTCTTACGCGCGTAGCTACCCTCCCCGAGGCGACCCTGCCGGGCTTGAGTGTTGCGTGTTTGTCACGGTCCTCCATCCAATACACCAAAGCAAGAGTAGGATTTTACGCTTCACAACGGCCCGAACATGGGTCTGCTCCATGGTCTCCGCTCTTTGCGCAATGTGCCCTTCCCCCTTGCCGAACCACAAGGGGCTGATGGCCCCATAGGTGATCGTGTTCTACCATGACACATAAGAACAACACAACACAATTAACAACACATCACATAAGAATAACAACTATTAAACAATGCATAATACCTAGGAACATAAGTTTAAGACTGTAGGGCCATCCCCCTGCACAACCCCATGGTGCTTATCTGTGGGCAAAATATATAGTTCACAGCAAAATTTTAGACGACCGAACCAACTTCAGATGATAGAATAACTAACTAGAGGGCATGCTCGATGTCACCCTGGCAGCAGTGCTTCTGGAACCTGACCCTGCACATGATCGAGTTGCAGGCGTTGTAGATCTCTACCTTGAAGCCGAACCCGGAGAGTCGCACGACAAGGATGTCTTCGGGGCGATCCTTTGATGGTGACAGAAGTATTGCCAGCCCCTCCCGAGGACTAGCTACTCATGAAAGTTTTGGACCTGCACCGAGAACTCACACCACTTGTTAGTTGAGAGCCTCATGACACAAGGAGGCTTGAGGACTAGCCATACTTCATCACCGCCCTGAAGGTCGATAGGATGACAAGCATGGTGATATCTTCCTCGTCCTTGATCTGCACGTAGAACCTTAGCGGCTCCCATGCCCCCTCCTCGTGGCTGATCCTAGGCATGCATTCAATGCCCATCGGCTGGCTCATGGCGGCGATCCTGCTCGGCACATTACGCTCTTTAGCTAGTGGTTCATCGGGATGATGTCCTCGGCATCTTGGGCTCTAGCGACAACCTGCACCCCTCTACCGGTGGTGTCCCACTCCGTCTTCACGACCTTTGCCGGGTAAGTGGACGAGAGTAATAAAGAGAGCATGATCATTTGCAACTGCCACTGAGCATTGGCAGTTGCAAATGATCATAGTACTACCCAAGTGCAACTACCAATTATCAGCGGCAGTTGCAAATGATCAGTGCTATGATCTGATCAGTACTACCCAAGTGCAACTGCCAATGATCAGTGGCAGTTGCAAATGATCAGTGTTGTGATCAGAACCCCCTAAATGGATTCAAATTTGTCCTACTACTATTTGTAGCATGCACATGCATTGTCCTACTATGATCATGCAAGCACGTAGTATGATCATGCACACACCCTAACTACCAATCTACAAGAACAACACCAACATCATCAATCCACCATTGTCAATGAACTAAGGGCAACATCAATCTACCATTGTCAAGAACCAAGAACGGCACCAACAACATCAATCTACCATTTTCATTACACCAAATACCACCTACAACATCAATCTAGCATGAACACCCTAAGCAGTAGCAATCTAGCATCAACACCTTAAGCAGTAGCAATCTAAAATTATGATGTAGCAAGACCAACACTAACAACACCAGTCTTGCAGTTGCCATCTAGCATTATTGTTATTCAACTGCAATCGATTGGATTTAAATCGAATCGAATCAGATCGTCTAACCTAGTCAGCACTAAGCAAAAATCCTAATTACAATCATGAGCACGGGAAACAAATCACTTACCGGAGCGGTTGGCGGCGAAGGGTAAGCCGACCACGGAGCAACCCCTGGCAGGAACAGGGGTCCGGCCAACAAGGATAACCCGACAAATCTAAGGGTCGCCGCCGCTACTCCCTGCTTCTGGTGACACATGGAGAAAACCCTTGAATGGGAGTAATAAAACTTCCGACTATGGCTGTCGTTGGTGCAACCGACGAGCTTAACCCAAGACGATAAGTGCAAAACTGGAGTCGAAGCACGCGGTGGGCCTGCAGCCTCATGCATAAGCAGGAGGACGCCCAAATTGCCGCCATGAGATCAATGCCCCTAGATGCAAGGTCGGCCACCGTGTTGCCAACAAGGTTGGGGGTGGGGGCGGCGCGGCTGCGGGTCTGCCATCAAAGAGACCAAAGGAGCAGTGAGCGAGAGCGGAGAGACTTTGGTGTGAATGGGCATGAGATGTGACTCGAGAAGGGGGCTTATGAGCCACCCAGTCAAAGTTAGGTCATAGCAAGCCTGGCTCGCCAAAAGGGTCAATTCAGTCGTTCCCTACTGCTTTAAGTTCCAACACAAATACAGCCCAAGCAAACCAAACGTTCTGCACGAGCCGGATGAACCAGATTGACCAGGAACATGAGACCATTGATGACCAGCATGACATGAATACACGTCGCCTTGATCCACATCGATCGATGATCGCTTAATCCGAAGTCAATTAAGTAAATCTAATTTTACTAAGCATCTCTCCTAACGCCTTGCTTGCATTGTATTTCCTCCGTTCCGAATAACTTGTCGCAGGTATGGATGTATCTAGATATATTTTAATTCTAGATACATCCATTTTTGTGACGAGTAATTTGGAACGGAGGGCGTATAAGGTCTGACTATTTGGCTTGGATTCTCAAGAAGCTGAACCACATCAACCGATCACTGAAAATCCAAAAGCAATTATAGGAAATATAAAAGCACTTATAGGAAATCCAAAAGTACTGACTATTAGGGGCAGTTCTTTTGAGCGGCTTAAAAAATAAGCTGCCTCTCCCCAGCTTAAAAAATAAGCTGGCTCTTAATTTTTTTAAGATTTCTAAATTAGTTTTTCTATAATTAGTTTAGAAGCCCCAATGAATATAAAATGTGCCTTATGAGAAAAGCTAGGGTGACAGCCCTTGGTCGTTTTTCCAAAATCCCACTTCTCCAGTTTTATAGATAACAAACTTCTATTTTCCTGAGATTTGCTAGGCTAACCAAATAAGTTACCAATTTAAACACACTTATAGGAAACATTTCAAGTAAAAACTACATTCAGATGACAATCAAGATCGCATATAGATCTCTGATAACAGGCACAACGCAGAATCATAACAGAAAATGCAGTTCCATTGCTCCCATGATTTCTGTTCAAGATAAGACTAGTACGATTAAATACTTGTTGATATTCGCTTAGGCAAACACAAAATTGGTATCAGTGAAACAGATCTAATCCAAAGACAAGCAGGGGTCGGCAGGACAGCCCGGTATCTTATCAACTTCACTGGAGCGCACACACTTAGAACACCCGTACACGCTTCCCCATGGTGCTCTTCACGTACAGGCACCTCACCTGGGGAACACAAATCATATAAAATCAGACTTTACGATGCAATGTCATGCAAGTTAAACAACCAGAAACATAAGACACATAGTTGAAAGGAGAATCCAGAGGATGACTCACATTCTGCCAATTCTTCTTCAGGAGGGACACAAGGAAGTTGACACTCATTTGGATGTTTTGTTGGATCTGCTTCTCGTCCATCGACAAGTTGCCCACAGCAACACCCATGCAAAGAACCTTCTTTAGCTGGAACTTGACTGTAGCTTTTGTCTCGTTGACCTTGGCTTCAAGAGATTCCTGGTGACTAACCAGAGTGGGAAACTTGCCTGCAGAGGCATCAGCATGATTGGATTAGAAAAGATATAATAGCTGCTGTTGCATGGTATTAATAGCACTAACACTAGCAGACAGCTCTCAGAGAGAACATAGCAATATGCGCTCTAGAGCAACAACATAAAATATCTAGGCAACGAAAATAGTCTAATTGCTTTTTCTGCACAATGCCAAAGGCTCACAATGCAAATAGCAACAAATGAAACCAATCAGAAGATGCAATGAGGCATATACAACCAGATTAAGACTTAATGTAAACAGTAATAGCATCAAACGAGATGGATAACTTGCCTGCCTTGTTAAGACCAGGGCCAAGGAGACGGGGGATCTGCTTGATTATGGCCTCTGATGCCAAGAAAGCATGGTACTTCTTGGCTAGCTTCTTAACAAGCTTCTTGTTCTTGTTCATCTTCTTGAGACTTTCAACATCCATGTAGTCAAGTCCCATTTTCTCAGCCTGTACACAATCCAAGACAGATTATAATATGAGAACACATGCTAGTACGGTAGTAGGCAGACTAAAAAAAGATTCAATTCAATTTTCATGCCATATTATCATATGAGAAAGTATGGTAGTTCTTAGGTTAAAGAAATGTCACTAACGTAATTGATACATTCAAAGCACAATCACTGTCAAAACATAAGCATTTCAAAAGATGCCATAGTTGAGTTAATTACAAAACTTTGCACACATATATCAAGGAGAATCGTTACCTGGTCGACATGCTGGGCATCACCAAGCATGCACACCCTCATCTTTGGGCGGGGGATATGGGGCAGCTTCACTGAGCCGCTGAAACGTTTGTCCTTTTGTGGGTCGTAGTTTTTGAGACCGATCTGAAGCTCCACAGTCTCAGTGAACTTGCGCTTCTTTTCTCTCGCCTCCCCAACAATCTGGGTGATGGCATCCTTAACAGCGTCACTTTGGAGCTTACTGCAATGGGCAGAGTCAAAATCTTGATGTTGTAAGAACAAACCTGGCAATTGAGTCAGGCAGTTCTAGAATGATGTAGCTTGAAGGAAGCAGAAAACATGGGCAACATTAGAATATACCACAAGTTTTTGCAAGTTAATCTTGTGAAGAACTACATTTAATCAATCTCTTTCGCACAACATCTTAAGCAATTTCGACTTGTAGATGACTACAATAAATCAATCTCTCTCACACAATATCTTAACCACTTAAGAAACAATTGAATCACTACGCGCGCATAAGATCTGAAGTCAAACCATAGAGCTAGTGAATCACTAGCTCGCATCTTTAACGTACAACTCTCTCTGGAACAGATATTTAACTTGACTCCATGAATATCCAACAGCACACTGACATGCAAATGACATATATCCGAAGTAATTTACAGTGTTCGATAACAAAACTGCAGAGAGCAAGGGACAATTTTATGGCGCTGGACACAGTCGTGAAAACAAACTAGATGAGATGTGAATCGACGTAAGGAGGCTAGGAAGTACCTCATGGCTGCCGCCGATCAGTTGACGCCCTGCAGGAGCGAAAACACGAGAACATTGAGATTAAGAGGGATCTAGCGGGAAACTGAACAAATCAAGCGCGGGGGATCGGAAAGGGAAAGTATACGAATTGAGGGCAAGAGGTAGGATGTGGTGTACGCCGGAGAACTTACGGATTTTGGCGAGGCGGCGGCGGCCGGTCCAGAGAGAGGGAGTAACGAAGAGGACGCGGACGGGCACGGAGGCTCCTCTTATATGTTCGGCGCCGCGAAGCGATGGCAGGGCACGCGAAAACCCTAGCGCCTCGGATGGATTGCACGCGTTCTGGGCCGTTTCGGCTGTCTATACCTATGGGCCGGTCCGGAAACCGAGCTGGTATATGACAATTCTTTTCCGAATGGCCGAATCCTATTTGGCGCTTAAGGGCAACTTCAACGCGGATCATCAAATCACCTTTAAATGTCACTTTTGACCATTTGACGATATATTTGATGGTTCCCATAGGTACAATCTTAGGAAAGTCAAGCATAGGGAAGGTTTGAGGGAGTTTGAACACGTCGTGGACACGTCAACTTAGCTTTGGACCTCATCACACTCATTTTTCCTCTCCCTCCTTTCTCTCTTCTCTCTCCATTGGACAAGGAGCATACATTAGGTGAATATATAGCTGGATGTCGACGCCTACTTGACTGTTCATGGAAATATTTGGTGATGCCCGTTTTGGCGAACCCTATTGCAATTGCCCTCACACGCCAATTACAGGGCAGTAGGTGCAAGGAGCCCACTTTCTCCCTAGGTTGTCACTGGACTGTCGCCCATGTTATCTCCATCCAGTTTTCTAGGCTATTTTTTTGTCTGGTTTTTTCTTTTTCGGGTTTGTGTTTTTTTCATTATTTTAAAGTTTATTTTTTCTCTTTCATCCATTTTTTTTTGGAAAAATTCAAAAGTTTCAAATCCATGATTTTTTTTAAGATCTTAACAAAAAAATAAACATTTTATCAAATTGGGAATTTTTTGAAATTAGCATATTGTTTTGAAATTCATGAATATTTTTTCTAGTTTGCAAATAATTTTAAAACTCATGTTTTTTTAATTTGTGAAATATGTTTCTAGTTCAGGACCATTTTTTCAAAAAAAAATCATCTCATGTACTTTTTTATCTCTATAAATATGTGTTGGTGCATAGATGGGTTGGCCCAATTAGGCCATAGGTGATGTTTCCCTTCCGATCTTGGAAAGGTTTCATTCTGAATTATTTTTTCTGTGTTTGTTTATATTTCGGTTATTTATTTTATTTTTATTTTTCCTTTTTACTTGTTTTATTTATCCATTTCCATTTTATATTTCATAACTCTCAGGCATTTTATAAATTCATGGATATATTCTAAATTTATAGATATTTCTAAAAGTCGGAATATATCTTCAAATTTCTGAAGTTTTTTTAAAATTGGAAATAGTTTAAAAATCCATGTATATATTTTTAATTTAAGAGCACTCACAATTTTTCTTAAATCTGCTAACGTTTTCAACTATGTCATCATTTTTAAATTCACATGTATCTTTTAGTCTTCCTAAAAAAAGGTATCTTTTAGTTCACAAACACTTTTTGATTTCAAAAAATTCTATTTATTTGAAATTTAAGAACATTATGTAAATTCATGAGTATATTTTTAAAATTCGTAAGACATTTTAAAAAATGAAACATTTTCGAAAATTCAATTGTATTTTGAATCCGTAAACATTTTTGGGGGTTCATGAACATTTTTAAAATTCCTAAACACCATTTCAAATTCTTTATCATTTCTGAGATTCAGGAACTAATGCGGAGCATCACAAGGCCATCCCCATGGACCCAACTACATCTCCTACGACACCTCTTGGACCCATGACACGAGCACGTGCAAGAGCTCTTGAAACCGAGGTGACATCTCTCCTCTCACATTTCCTCTTTGATGCACATGAGACATGGCTACTACCTCATAGGACACTTTGTGCATGCTCAGGTATCATGGAGAAGCTAAGGAGTAAGGAGAAGAGGAAGAGGAAGATGAATGTGACGACGGAGAAGAAGAAGTGATGAAGAAGAAGCTACAGGCTCCGGACGACCGGCCAGGACCGGACGTCTGACGACCCCCAGGCTCCGGACGGCCAACCCAGACCGGACGTCCGACGCCCCCGAGGCTCCGGACGTCTGACCCAGACCGGACATCCGACACTTCCACACCCGAGCCAAAACGACGGACTTCCGACGCTTCACGGACGACCGACGCTTCTAAGACGTCCGACCCCGACTGGACGTCCGACCGAAGACTACCCGAGACGAATCTACGGACGTCCGACAGGCACCGGACGTCCGGACCCTCGCCGAGCCTCTGGACGACCGGTGACTCCCGGACGTCCGACGCCATGTGCACTATTTCGTGTTGGGTCGCAGCCCATGTACCCCTTCGCCCCCTCTTTTGCACTAGACTATATATACTGCACCTCGTCCAACTTTCTAGGGTTAGCTGGTTTAGCTCATTTTGAGAGATAGAGCTACGCTCATCACATCGGATCTACTCCTCGTGAGAGACCGCGGCCTCTTCGGAAGAAGATCCCTTTGGATTCAAGACCCCTCTAAGAAGATCCCCTCGTGGATTCAGAGCCTCCTCACGGAGAAGACCGGCTATCTTGTATCGTCCCTAGTTGATCGTGTACCGTGTGATCTCCTATGTACTCGAGGATCTAGCACATGTGTGATTTTCTTGTTGTTTAGTGATTCTCCCGTGTTTCCCTTTGTCCCCTCGTTTTCCTCCGTGTTCTTCATGTTTCATCGCGGGGATCCGCTCCTTTTCGTGAAAGATCGACCCCTAGGGTTCCTACCCTACATCATCTTGGTATCAGAGCCACATTGATCACGATTTCGGAGCCTCCCCGTTGTGTTTCTAGCCTTGTTTTGTTGTTTTTCGTCCTAATTTGAAAATTCCCCACAAAAATAGCCCCAATTTTTTTTTGTGATTTGTTAGTGTGTTGAGATTTTGTTGGTTTGGATCCGTAGATTTGCTTTGTTTTGAGTGGATCTAGCTTTCCCCCCCTTTCCCCACCCTTTCCATCCACAAGTATGTCTAGAGGGGGGTGATTAGACTACACATGCAATTCAATGTCACACCGTTGGGCCTCCTTCTGTATAATGTTTGTAGGATCGAAGGTAGGTCTAGAGGGGGGGTGATTAGACTACTTAACCAAATAAAAATCTAGCCTTTTCCCAATTTTAGTTCTTGGCAGATTTTAGCAACTTAGCACAAACAAGTAATCAACCTACACATGCAATTCTAAGAGTATAGCAGCGGAATGTAAAACAGTTGCATATGAGGGTAAAGGGAGGAGTTTGAGGGAGCAAACACAATGTTGACACGGAGATTTTTGGCGTGGTTCTGATAGGTGGTGCTATCGTACATCCACGTTGATGGAGACTTCAACCCACGAAGGGTAACGGTTGCGTGAGTCCACGAAGGGCTCCACACACGAAGGGTCCACGAATAAGCAACCTTGTCTATCCCACCATGGTCGTCGCCCACGAAGGACTTGCCTCACTAGTGTAGATCTTCACTAAGTAGGCGATCTCCTTGCCCTTACAAACTCCTTGGTTCAACTCCACAATCTTGTCGGAGGCTCCCAAGTAACACCTAGCCAATCTAGGAGACACCACTTTCCAAGAAGTAACAAACGGTGCGTTGATGATCAACTCCTTGCTCTTATGCTTCAAATGATAGTCTCCCCAACACTCAACTCTCTCTCATAGGATTGGATTTGGTAGAAAGAAGATTTGAGTGGAAAGCAACTTGGGAGGGCTAGAGATCAAGATTTATGTGGTTGGAATGGAATATCTTGACCTCAACACAAGTGTAGGTGGTTCTCTCTCAAAAAATATGTACTGGAAGTGTAGGCATGTTCTGATGGCTCTCTCCAAGAATGAAGAGTGGGTGGAGGGGTATTTATAGCCTCCACACAAAATCTAACCGTTACACACAAATCACCAAACTCGGTGGGACCGAATCATGAAACTCGGTCAGACCGATTTAGTTCAAAATGTGAACGTTAGGATTCTCGGTGGGACTGACATGTCAACTCGGTGGGACCGATATCGTTAGGGTTAGGGCATAACGTAATCTCGGTGAGACCGATTACACAAACTCGGTGAGACCGATTTTGGTAATGGACTAGCAGAGAGTTGGTCAGGCAAACTCGGTGGGATCGATTCGCTCATCTCGGTTGGACCGAAGTGTTACAAAAGGGAAATAGAGAGTTTACATTGCAATCTCGGTGGGACCGATCGCTCATCTTGGCTTGACCGAAATGTTACGAAGGGAAACCGAGAGATTACAATCCCATCTCGGTGAGACCGAGCTCCCTATCGGTGAGACCGAAAAGATTAGGGTTTTTGGTAGTGGCTATGTTAACTGGACTCGGTGGCGCTAGATAGAAAGAACCGGTGGGGCCGAGTTTGACTTTTGGTGTGGGACATATGTGGATATGAGAAAGTAGTGGAGGGTTTTGGAGCATATCACTAAGCATTTTGAGCAAGCACCTCATTAAGCAACACCTCATCCCTTCTTAATAGTATTGGCTTTTTCTATAGACTCAATGTGATCTTGGATCACTAAAATAGAAAATGTAGAGTCTTGTTCTTTGAGCTTCAGCCAATCTTTTATCCTTCGCATTTTGAATGGTCCACTTTCTAATCCATGTCATGCCAACCATTGAGCTTTCCTGAAATATTCATCTTGGAATAGCATTAGCTCAATGAGCTATATGTTGTTAGGAATTACCAAAACCACCCAGGGATAGTTGCACTTTCAATCTTCCCCTTTTTGGTAATTGATGACAGCATATAGATCAAAGCTTCGATAAATGATAAATAAGATTTGAAAAACATCGTCGCTTTGAGAAGTATGTGATAAGCAAGAGCTCCCCCTAAATTTGTGCATTATTTAAAATCTGCTTTTGAATGCAAATGCAAAATCGATTAGGATCATGAGTCACTCTTCCATGTCACATACATCTTGGTGGAGCGCTCAAAATGATAGAGATTAAAAGCATGCACTCATCACCAAGCAAGTGAATGATCATATAAGAGATATAAAAGATAGCGTCATTCACCAAACATTAAGGGTAGCATATGATCAAACACATGATCAACAAGTATCTCACAAGTAGCTCACACAAGCACACAATAAAGTTCCAACCAAAATATCAATAGACATAAAAACCAACACTCTCTCTCGAAGCCTATGATCTATACACTTTTCTCCCCCTTTGGCAACAAGTTACCAAAAAGTTCAAAAATGCATAGTGCTAAACGACTCTCAGGCTTGATCTTCGGGAGGTGGTGTAGAGAGAACTCCAAGGACAAAGGCTTCCGATGAAGTAGTTGGAGCTGATGGAGTGGGTGCTGGAGGTGGAACTGGAGCTGTGGCTGCTGGTGCAGACACTGAAGCTCGAGTATCTGTCACAGGCACTGCAGCAGACCTTGGACCTCATGGCACTCGCTTGAAAGCATTAGTAGTAGACTTGCCCTTCCTCTCCTCTGCTTCCTCCTGAAGTTGCTCAACTGCAGTTTGGATCTTAGTTACCTTGACATCCAGATCATAGAACTTCTGCTCAACGATCCTCTCCAAACTCTCCTGGTTCTTTGTCAGGGTGGCCAAGCCCTTCTCAATCCTCAGGGTGGATTGGATCATATATCCAAGTTGATCTTGTTTGGATTTCAAGAACACTTGAGATGCCTCTTCAACAGTTGGCATCTTTGCAGCTTTTTCTGCCTTTGCTTTTCTCTCTCTTCTCATGTGCTTGAGCTAAAGATGGTTCATTTTCATCCATCACCACAGTGTTGTCTTCAAATTCAGGATAGATGGGTAGGTGCTCCTTGTTGGGTAACGTAGCAGAATTTTAAAAAAATTCTACGCATCGCCAAGATCAATCTATGGAGTCATCTAGCAACGAGGGAAAGGGGAGTGCATCTACATACCCTTGTAGATCGCGAGCGGAAGCGTTCAAGAGAACGGGGTTGATGGAGTCGTACTCGTCGTGATCCAAATCACCGATGGCCAGTGCCGAACGGACGACACCTCCGCGTTCAACACACGTACGGTTGGGAAGACGTCTCCTCCTTCTTGATCGCAAGGGGAAGAGAGGTTGATGGAGATCCAGCAGCACGAACAGCGTGGTGGTGGAAGCAGCGGTGATCTCGGCAGGGCTTCGCCAAGCTCCAACGAGAGAGAGAGGTGTTACGAGGGGAGAGGGAGGGCCAGGGACTTGGTGTACGGCTGCCCTCCCTCCCCCCACTATATATAGGGCCCCTAGGGGGGCGCCGGGCCTAGGAGATGCGATCTCCAAGGGGGGCGGCGGCCAAGGGGGACTTGCCCCCCAAGCCAAGTGGGGCGCCACCCACCCCTAGAGTTTCCAACCCTAGGCGCAGGGGGAGGCCCATGGGGGGCGCACCAGCCCACTAGGGGCTGGTTCCCCTCCCACTTCAGCCCATGGGGCCCTCCGGGATAGGTGGCCCCACCCGGTGGACCCCCGGGACCCTTCCGGTGGTCCCGGTACAATACCGATTACCCCCAAAACTTTCCCGATGGCCGAAACTAGACTTCCTATATATAAATCTTCACCTCCGGACCATTCCGGAACTCCTCGTGACGTCCGGGATCTCATCCGGACTCCGAACAACTTTCGGGTTACCGTATACTAATATCTCAACAACCCTAGCGTCACCGAACCTTAAGTGTGTAGACCCTACGGGTTCGGGAGACACGCAGACATGACCGAGACGACTCTCCGGTCAATAACCAACAGCGGGATCTGGATACCCATGTTGGCTCCCACATCTCCTCGATGATCTCATCGGATGAACCACGATGTCGAGGATTCAATCAATCCCGTATTCAATTCCCTTTGTCAATCGGTACGTTACTTGCCCGAGATTTGATCGTCGGTATCCCAATACCTCGTTCAATCTCGTTACCGGCAAGTCACTTTACTCATACCGTAATGCATGATACCATGACCAAACACTTGGTCACATTGAGCTCATTATGATGATGCATTACCGAGTGGGCCCAGAGATACCTCTCCGTCATACGGAGTGACAAATCCCAGTCTCGATCCGTATCAACCCAACAGATACTTTTGGGGATACCTGTAGTATACCTTTATAGTCACCCAGTTACGTTGTGATGTTTGGTACACCCAAAGCACTCCTAGACATTCGGGAGTTACACGATCTCATGGTCTAAGGAAATGATACTTGACATTGGAAAAGCTCCAGCAAACGAACTACACGATCTTGTGCTATGCTTAGGATCGGGTCTTGTCCATCACATCATTCTCCTAATGATGTGATCCCGTTATCAATGACATCCAATGTCCATAGTCAGGAAACATGACTATCTATTGATCAGCGAGCTAGTTAACTAGAGGCTCACTAGGGACATGTTGTGGTCTATGTATTCATACATGTATTATGATTTCTGGATAACACAATTATAGCATGAATAATAGACAATTATCATGAACAAGGAAATATAATAATAATCATTTTATTATTGCCTCTAGGGCATATTTCCAACACTCCTTGTCCAAAAGATATGTGCCGGTGCACATCTTTGAGTTAATGAGCTCCTGAATTTGTGGAGCATACCCACAACTCCTCTTCTGCTCAGCAGCAGTCCTCTTGATTGTCTCAACAATCAGGCTCATGACTTTGAACTTTTGTGGGACATCAAATATGTGTAGCAAGTTTATAGCATGTCCTCTGATCATCTTGTGACCACCTGGCTTGGGTAGCAGTGTGTGCCTCAGAATCCAGTTTATGGTAGGCAGACCAGACAACAGGTAATGGACAGATCCAAACTTGTGTGTATCCAATGCAGCATCTGGGATCTCCTTGTACATGTTGGCCATAGCGTTGTGGTCTTTCTTTTTCTCCGCATAAACATCCAAGTCATCCTTACTTTCTTTTGGGGCATTGATCAACTGAGCCCATTCATCAATAGACGACTGGTACCTGGTACTGTAAGTGATCTAGTGCCACCCTAGTTTTTGGAGTATTGACGACAACCTAGTTGAGGGACTAACGTGTTTGTGAGAATTGCAGGATAATAGGTAGAAGTCCCTCTTAATTCGGTTTTCTACCAGAGATGACCCATAAAAATGTATGAGACGTTGATTGTCAAAGTGGTTTATGAAGATATTCTCATTGAAGACTATGACAAGAGAAGACATCATGAAGCCTATGGAGCTCGAAGACTTAGATCTTTCGTATAGTTCTTGTTTCTTCTTTGTTGAGTCATAGGAACACCGTACTGTTAAGTGGGGTCCAAGAGAACCAGTCAGAATGACTGAAGTGATGCTTAACCAAAACCTATGTCTTCGAGTGAAGACTATGAGAGCGAATCTTGTCCAGAGTCGGACAAGTCAGCTTTGCTTGTAGCAAAGAGAGAGTTGCCGTGTGAGTTTGAAATCTGACCGTTGGAACACGTGTCAGTTCCTTAGTGACCCAGGGTCATTTCGGACAAATCAGGTCGGGTTGCCTAGTGGCTATAAATAGCCCACCCCCTACAACCATAAACGGTTGGCTGCTCAGAGTTAGAGTACGGCTTTTGTCGTTTGAGAGCAACCCACCTCGAAGCCTTTGAGAGAGAATTCCTTGCGAGGATAAAGCCCTAACCACCCAGAGCCAAAGAGTGTTAGGCATCACTTAAGTCTTCTTGTCTGTGTGATCTGAAGACTTATTACACTTGAGGACTGTGAATCCTCCAGCCGGTTAGGCGTCACGTTCTGAGCATCCAAGAGACATTGTGGATCGCCGGTGAACAAAGTCTGTGAAGGTTTGGGAGTCTACCTTGAAGACTTACCAGAGTGATTGGGCAAGGTCTGTGTGACCTTAGCTCAAGGGGAATACGGTGAGGACTGGGTGTCCTGAGCTGCGTGTTCAGGACTGGGTGTCCGGGACTGTGTGTCCTCAGGTTTAAATACCTAGCCGCCCTAACCAGACGTACAGTTGTCACAGCAACTGGAACTGGTCCAACAAATCATTGTCTTCAACGAGTCACTGGTTTCATCCTTCCCTCCCCTTTACTTACTGTTGTTCCATGTGAAGTCATTGTATGATTGCACTATCTTTTGTCTTCACTGAGTGACTGCGTGTTTTGTTTGGCTTCATAATATCTTCCTACCTGATCCTTACTACCTAGCTGCTATTAGTCATTGTGCTTTCACTTCATTGAATACTTGACTATGGTTTGCCTAGTGTAGTCTACCTTCCGCTACATGGTCATAGGTTTGCCTAGTGTAGTCTACCTTTCTACAACCTTGAAGGTCTCATCACCCATATCGTGGTTCAAGGGACTGCCGTGAATGAGCTTGCAGATGACGCTGAATCAGATGAAGCGCCTGCAGCGCCGAAGCCAAAGAAACTAAAGCAGCCAAAAGCTTCAAAGCCTTCCTCTGCACCAAAAATCTCACGGGCGAAGCCACTGGACACTGCACCTCCTAAGAGACAGTGTGCAGTCTGAAGATTTGTCACGCATCTCCAAGCCCTAGAAGGTCAAATGCCTCTGCCACACACTGGCCAAGAACTGACAACTGGTGCCATTCTGTGCTACGATGCGATCGATCTGTCCAGTGATGAAGATCTTGCAGATGACGCACTTGAGCAACTGATCAAGAGCAAAGAAGAAGCATAAATCTTCAATGATCTGCCTCTCCTTGACGTGGCAATCATCCACAACTTCATTGATGAGTGGTTTGACACGCCCATCCTCAGCTTTGAAGATCTGCAACTTCCAATTGGCCTCAGTGTCGCCTTCCATGGTGCCATTGCTTCAGAATTAGCTATCGCCCAGCGCATTGTTGAACTGAAGCTAAAGATTGACTATGAGAAAGCTCAGCTCAAGAAGCATATGGCCAAGCTCAGCGCGCAAGAGGTGAAAAACTTCAAGATTATGCTGCACGAGCTCAAAGAAGCCTTTCTCAAGAAATGTGCAGAAGCTCAGGGTTCTCGTGAGCGCATGGCTGACAAGTGTGTGCAAGGCTACAACAAGGCTGAGAAGCGCAAGGCCCTTGGGCGTCCGAGCATTGATCCCAGGATGGCTGCTAAGCAGAAGAAGAAGCCCACTGTGGCCGAACCCAACGCACCAAGGCAGGAAGCAGATCCCATTGTCTTCCCAACTAGCATGACTGGCTCAAAGCCAAAGGCCAGGTCAACCGCTTCAGAGCTGAAGAAGACGAGGACTGCTGAGGCTGAAGCCAGAAAGAGGAAACATTCTGAAGCCTCTGATGCTGCTCCCTCAAAGAAGAAGCGGAAGACCATGAAGGAACGGGCTGCTCCCACAGAGCCCTTAATTGTTGAACCCATCTCCATGGTTCGCCCAGCCACTGAACATCAAGAGCGCCAATGACTGTCCATGAGCCTGCTTTCACAGAGGCTCATGAAGCTGAAGACTTTCCAGCAGCTGATCCCATCGCTGCTGAAGACATTGGTCACCATGACCATGTTGAAGATGATGCAGTTCTTCCTCAGCTCGAGCACCAACAGGTATCATCGCCTGTGCTAACGCACAGCGAGCTCATCAGCATTGGTCGTCCTCTGACGCCAATTGCTCAGGATGCATCATGGGCTGATCACCCACAAGCACAAGAGGAAGAAGACTTTGAGGCCCAGCCAACTCCAACTCCACAGGCGTCGCCAGCGTTACGCAGGCTTCGCAAAGGACCAAGGCCTCCAGTCTCTGAGTCTGAAGCTAAAGCTGCTGAAGACATTCCGGCTGCATCAGCCGATGAAGAAGAAACCCCAAAGCTGCTACACCCCCGTCTCACCAAGAAGCTGTTCTCGAGGAGAACGTGACTGTGACCGACCCTCCAGCTCGTCAAGTGGAGGTTGAGAATCTTGAGGCTGCCACCACCAACACCAATGAAGCCACTGACGCTGTCATGGCTGAAGCTAATGTGGAGCCTTCACCAACCCAAGCACCAGAAGTCAGCGAAGCCACTGATCCCACTGCTTCTGTTCCTGCGCCTGCTGCTGGTCCTCAGTTCTGACTATCATGTTGAGCACAGGCCTCAGGTACAGAAGCCAATCCCAAGATTGCCCAGGTTTCCAGGTCCTGCATCAGCACCTGGATCCTTCAATGTCAATGGCTTCAAAGCAGACAACACTTTCTTCAATAGCTCCAGGAACCCCTACTCAAGGGAAAGAATATCTCTGATCGGTTCTGGAGCTATCCGCAGCGAAGCTATTACTCCTGCATTCTGTACAATCAAGGTCGCATCTTCCCACATAAGCGTCTTGACATCGAAGCAATAGCTGGTCTGCCCTGTCTGGAAGAAGCTCTGGATTGCTTCAAAGAGGTTGGATTGTTGCCGTTTGTCACCGACCAAGAGCACTGGAATGAAGAGTTGCTGCTCCAATTCTATGCCACACTTCACATCCGTGGGTACAACAGAGATCCGAAGACTTGGGTCCTGGAGTGGATGACAGGAAATGTTCATCACGAAGCCAAAGCCTTTGATATCATTGAGCTCACTGGTCTGCCCACTCCTGGCGATCTCTACGAACCTGGCTGTCAGCTTCACAGTGAAGCTATGGAGAGCATCTTTCAGAAGCCTGAACCAAACATGAGTCAGATGCTCAGTATGATGAAGCCATTGCCAAAGATGCTGCATATCCCAAGGAGTTCTTTGTTGAAGACCTTGAGTATCTGCCAAGGACTATTTATCACATCATAAGGCAAACTCTCTGGCCCATCAAAGGACATTCTCCACATGCCAAGCTGGAAGGTGCAATGAAGACTTTGGTCTTCTATATTCTTCATGGCAAATGCTTCAATGCACAGGACTTCTTCATCCGCCAACTTGCTGCATCAGGCTCTGATCTTTTTGGCTTGAAGTTCTACGCTCCATGGATAATGCGGCTGATTAAACTCCACTCTGCTATCTCATATCAGCCATCTGCTCGCAATCATCGGATCTTTCTGCCTGATGTGGATATGTCTGTTGAAGCCATTTATCCTGAGCCTGCCAAGGAACCTCTAAGTCTTCAGAATGCGGAGCATCAAAGTTCTTCTCAGACAATTAAAGGAGTTGAATCAGTCACTCGTGTGTATCCTTTGGCTGGCACTACACGCGCACCACATCCTGCTCTTACTGAAGCCACCGATAGCACAATTGCCCAACGACCCAAGAAGCGCACTCGTGTTCTCAATGACCGAGAGCTTCTGGTGGCTCTTCATCAGAAACAAGATAGGCATCATGACTGGCTGAAGCACCAAATGCAAAGCCTCTTGGTGGATGTTGACCGCATTCGCAATCTTGCCACCAAGAATGCCATTGTTGCACATGAAACCTCTCGACGCACATGGAAAGGGCTGACGCTTATGTGCTCTGAAGATGATCTTTAAGAGGATGGCTTCTCTGAACGCTTCAAGTTTGACTCCACACCTCCTCGAAGGGCAGTGCTGCGATGAACTCCATCTCTTGAAGACTTTGAGTTCTCTTCCTCTGCTACAACTGTGAATGCCAGAGTGATCGAGGATGAAGACGATGCTACTTCACCGCCACCTCCTTCAGCACGCTTCGACACTGCTCCAAGTTCTTCTGCACCGCCGAACACCACCGACGACCCTGCTGCTTCACCTACTCTTCATGGGAACGAGTAGATGCTCTATGTCTTCAAACCTTTTTGGTCCTTACTAACAAAAGGGGGAGAAGCATATGAGTTTGATAGTCTTCAAGCGGGTCCATATGGGCGGTTGCTTTATATTTTGCTTCGTGTTTACAACTCTCGTTTTGATACATTTGGTTCTTTGAGTTGTAACACTTAAACTCGATGGTCGTCTGCTACTTATTTGCCACTTTGTGATGCGATGATAAATTCCGCATGTGCAACGATAAATTCCGCACTTAGATCATTTTGCAGACGTCCATTTTCCATTATGCATGTCATTATCTTCACATACCTTCACATGCATAGTGGACTGTCATCATAAGTTGAAGAGGATCTCCACAAGCACAACCTGCCATGTGCATTTGCATTCCAAAAGCAAATTACTTATATGCACATCTTCAGGGGAGCCCTCACAGCTTATGAAGACAATTCCCTATCCTCTTACAATTTCACATATTATATTCCCCGTTGAAAACTTCAACTAGCTTGTCATCAATCACCAAAAAGGGGGAGATTGTAAGTGCATCTAGTGCCATACCTAGTTGGTTTTGGAGTATTGACGACAAACCTAGTTGAGGGACTAATGTGTTTGTGAGAATTGAAGGATAACATAGGTAGAAGTCCCTCATTGATTCGGTTTTCCTACCAGAGATGGCCCCTAAAAATGTATGAAGACATTTATGTCAAAGGTGGTTTATGAAGATATTCTCATTGAAGACTATGACAAGAGAAGACATCGCATGAAGCCTATGGAGCTCGAAGACTTAGATCTTTCGTAGTTCTGTTTCTTCTTTGTTGAGTCATAGGAACCACCATACTGTTAAGTGGGGTCCAAGAGAACCAGTCAGAACGACTGAAGTGATGCTTAACCAAAACCTATGTCTTCGAGTGAAGACTATGAGAGCGAATCTTGTCCAGAGTCGGACAAGTCAGCTTTGCTTGTAGCCCAAGTAAAGTTGCCGTGTGAGTTTGAAATCTGACCATTGGAACACGTGTCAGTTCCTTAGTGACCCAGGGTCATTTCAGACAAATCAGGTCAGGTTGCCTAGTGGCTATAAAAAGCCCACCCCCTACAACCATAAACGGTTGGCTGCTCAGAGTTAGAGTACGGCTTTTGTCGTTTGAGAGCAACCCACCTCGAAGCCTTTGGGAGAGAATTCCTTGCGAGGATAAAGCCCTAACCACCCAGAGCCAAAGAGTGTTAGGAATCACTTAAGTCTTCTTGTTTGTGTGATCTGAAGACTTATTACACTTGAGGACTGTGAATCCTCCAGCCGGTTAGGCGTCGCGTTCTGAGCATCCAAGAGACATTGCTGATCGCCGGTGAACGAAGTCTGTGAAGGTTTGGTAGTCTACCTTGAAGACTTACCAGAGTGATTGGGCAAGGTCTGTGTGACCTTAGCTCAAGGGGAATACGGTGAGGACTAGGTGTCCTGAGCTGCGTGTTCAGGACTGGGTGTCCGGGACTGTGTGTCCTCAAGTTTAAATACCTAGCCACCCTAACCAGACGTACAGTTGTCACAGCAACTGGAACTGGTCCAACAAATCATTGTCTTCAACGAGTCACTGGTTTCATCCTTCCCTTCCCTTTACTTACTGTTGTTCCTTGTGAAGTCATTGTATGATTGCACTATCTTTTGTCTTCACTGAGTGACTGCGTGTTCTGTTTGGCTTCATAATATCTTCCTACCTGATCCTTACTACCTAGCTGCTATTAGTCATTATGCTTTCACTTCATTGAATACTTGACTATGGTTTTCCTAGTGTAGTCTACCTTCCGCCGCATGGTCATAGGTTTATTTCTATCGTTTGTCTTCGAAACTTCCACGTTTTGAAGACTTTCATAAAAATCGCCTATTCACCCCCCTCTAGTCGATATAACGCACTTTCAGTTGGTATCAGAGCAAGGTACTCCCTTGTTCTGTGTGATTCGGTTTAACCACCTGGAGTTTTAGCTATGTCGACTGCAGGGATAATTAAAGTCTCCATTGCGTGCCCCGTCTTCGATGGAACTGAATATCCCTACTCGAAGAATAAGATGCGCATGCATCTTGAAGCCATTGACGTTGACCTATGGTATGTCGTCAAGAACGGCGTTCCCAAGGCTGGAGAAGGTGTCACTGCGACTGACGTCAAGAAGTTCGTTAAACTGGACTCTACTGTCAAGAATATCATCTGTGGTCATTTGACCAAAGGACAGTATGGCCGCGTGAGTGCTTTGGAAACATCTAAGCTAGTCTGGGACTGGCTCTGCAAGGTCAACGAAGGCGTCTCAACCCAGAGAGATCAGAGAATCAGTGTCCTTCGCAACCTCTTCAACCGCTTCAAGAGAAATGACAATGAGAATGTCCAGCTCACGTTTGATCGACTCACTGACATCACAAATGAGCTTCAAGCCCTTGGCGCTAATGAGATCACCAAGCATGAAGTCGTCAAGACACTACTGAGATCACTTGATAGTTCGTTTGACACCCTAGCCCTGATGATTCAAGAACGTCCTGATTTCAAGACACTCGATCCGTCTGACATACTTGAGAGGCTCAACACACATGAGTTTCAGCTTTCTGAGAAAAGAGATATCTACAGTCCAAACTATGGGCGAACTCGTGCCTTGAAGGCAAAAGCTGTCTCCTCATCAGAAGAAGAATCTGATAGCAGTTCTGATGATCCCGAAGACATTGGAAAGGAACTTGCTATGCTTGTGAAGAAGTTCCAAAAATTCACCAAGAAGAAAGGTTTCAGAAAGTCTTCACGATCAAGCTCAAGGAATGATGAAGCTTCTGCTCATGACTACAAGAAGAAAACATGTCACAAGTGTAAGAAACCTGGCCACTTCATCTCTGAGTGTCCGCAGTGGGACAATGAGAACAAAAAGAAGAAGAAGAGCAAGGAATATGACTCTGGCGACAAGAAGAAGAAGAAATACTCAAAGTCTTCTTCCAAGTCTTCCTCAAAGTCTTCATCACACAAGAAGAGCTCATCTGGCAAGGCACGTGCGTTTGTTGGCAAGGAAATGGATTCAGAGGAGGAGTCCGCTTCTGAGGAGGCGGAGGTGGAGTCTGAGGAGGAGTCCGATTCTGGCGTTGCAAGTCTGGCTACAGCATACGTTGCCAAGTCCATCTTCAACACTGAAGACAATGACTTCATCACCGACACCGATGCAAATGACAAGGACTACTACGCTCCTACCTACTGCTTCATGGCACGTGGTGCCAAGGTAAACACACGCACTACTCACTATCAAACATCTAGTGAAGATGACTCTGATTGTGGTTCAAGACCCAGCTACAAAACACTTGCTAAAATTGCAACTGAACAATATAAAGCTATGGAACATATTCAAAAACTATTAGACAAAAGCGATGATATGTTAGGCGCTGAAATGACTCGATCTGAGTCCTTAATTGAAGACATAAAAAATCTTCACGTTAAGTATGAGGAACTTGAAAGTTGTCATGAAACGCTCTCAACAACTCATGAAAAGCTTTCCTATGATTATCTTCAAAGGAAGCAAGATCTTGAGAAATTGAGAGCGGCTCATGAAGATCTTCAAAAGGAAAACGAGTCACTTCGCGCCGAACAGATCAGTTCCGCTCAGGAAGGATTTGAACCACCATGTCTTAAATGCATTGAGCGTGATAATGCCACTTCTGTTGCTGAATGTTCTACTGCTGCTACTGTTGCAATATCTTCAACTGTTGATGTGAGAACTAACCCCTCTGCTGAGGATACCACTGCTATTGCTGATGAGAATGCTAGGTTGAAGACATTGCTTGAAACAGGGATGTACAAAAGTCTTAAAGGGCATCAGACACTATGTGATGTCCTCAAAAGGCAGATCCTGAACCAAAACCTGAGGAAAGAGGGTGTTGGGTTCGTAAGGAAAATGAATGCTGATGGCTCTTACTGGAAACCTGAGCAGTACCCCAAAACCACATGAGTTGCTGCAAAGGAACCTTCAGCAGATCCATCCAATCTATCTGGCTTCACTTGTGCTAACCCCATTGTCATTGATGAATCCTTTGATGCAAACTATAAACTGTTTAAGAATCAGAATGGTGAAGTGTTTGCCAGGTACATTGGTACTAACTGCAGGAATTGACCGCCTATGAAGAAGATCTGGGTGCCGAAAAAGTGTTTGGAAAATCTTCCTGTGAATGTCATCATGACACCACAGGTGAAGAAGACAAACCCCAGACCACAGGCTTCATACGGCCCAAAGGCCTCATACAGATAGAGGACTCACCTGAGTCGCACTAACGCAAATGTTTTGCAGGGAAACCATACTCAGGCCTATGAATATGAGCGCGGTTCATCGAACCGCCATGTTCATAAGACCAAGAACTATTCTGCTTATTCTTATGAGTACTATTGTCCGTCTGCAAGACTTTTTGCTAGGGCTCCAAAGCCAAAGTTCTCAGACGCTGCACTTAGACTTATTGCTTCTAAGCCACCCTTGAAGATGTGGGTGGCTAAGAAAGCTTAACTCTCTTTTGCAGGGAAAGGTCTCCAGCAGAAAACCAAAATCGTTTGACGCTATTGCTGGGGACCTTAAACATCTTGTAGGGCGCAAGATCAAATGCCCGAATGGTCTTACTATGTACTTCGTTCCTGAATCGCTTGCTACTCTCCCTATCAGTCCTAATCTGGATCTAAGCTTTCATAACCCACTGGTTCGTCAAATGTTTTTGCTTCACAATTCTCTTCGTGAAGCCTATCCCCCTAACTGCACTGTAGGGTACGACACCAGCGTCTTCAGAATGGATTATTGATAGTGGGTGTACCAATCACATGACTGGCAAAAGAAGCCTTCTTATGGACTCAACCTTACGTCCATCCGACAAGAGTCACATCACATTTGCTGACATTGGTAAAAGTAAGGTATTGGGTCTAGGTAGAGTTGCAATCTCAAAGGATCAACACATGGATAAAGTCATGCTTGTTGAATCCCTTGGCTTCAACTTAATGTCTGTCTCAATGCTTTGCGATTTGAACATGATCGTAATGTTTGGAAAATATCGTTGCCTTGTTCTAATGGAATCTGAAAAGTCTCTAGTGTTTGAAGGGTATCGGAAAGATGATTTGTACATGGTAGATTTCTCAGCAGGACCACAGCTTGCCGTATGTCTTCTAGCAAAAGCTTCAGAATGCTGGCTCTGGCATCGGAGGCTAGGGCATGCTGGCATGAGGAACCTCCACACCATTGCAAAGAAGAAGCATGTCATAGGCATCGAGGGCGTCAAGTTCAAGAAAGATCACTTATGCGGTGCCTGTGAAGCAGGAAAGATGACGAGGGCCAAACATCCCTCGAAGACAATCATGACAACTACTCGACCCTTCGAACTGCTCCACATGGATCTTTTCGGTCCCACTCATTACTCAACTCTTACTACTATTGCTTGTCTCTATGGCTTTGTCATTGTTGATGATTATTCTAGATATACTTGGGTGCACATAATCCTCTACAAGACTGAAGTGCAGGATGTCTTCAGACGCTTCGCCAATCGAGCAATGAACAACTATGGTGCCAAGATAAAGCACATCAGAAGTGACAATGGCACTGAATTCAAAAACACCGGCCTTGATACATATCTTGATACTTTGGGCATCACACATGAATTCTCAGCTCCATACACACCACAGCAGAATGGCGTCGTCGAACGCAAGAACAGAACACTCATTGAGATGGCCCGAACGATGCTAGATGAATACAAGACTACAAGAAAATTCTGGCCTGAAGCTATTGATACTGCATGCCATACAATCAATCGTGTTTATCTTCACAAGCTTCTAAACAAGACATCTTATGAGCTCCTTACTGGCAAGAAGCCAAATGTCAGTTACTTCAGAGTATTTGGAGCCAGGTGCTGGATCAAGGATCCACATCACACTTCAAAATTTGCACCGAAAGCACATGAGGGTTTTATGCTTGGATATGGAAAGGATTCGCACTCCTACAGAGTCTTCAATCTCTTTCATTATAAAGTGGTTGAAACAGTGGATGTGTGGTTCGATGAGACTAACGGTTCACAAAGAGAGCACCTGCCAAATGTGCTAGATGAAGTTCCATCCAGTGAATCAATCAAACTAATGGGAACTGGAGAAATCATACCCTCTGAAGCTCAACCTGAAGAGGAACTTATCATCTCCGCACCGGATCAACTTGAAGACAATGCTCAGCCTGAAGACAATCCCTCTAACAATGACAATGATCAGCAAGAGCAAAATCTTCGCCCTGTACATCCTCGTGTTGCCAATGAAGTGTAGATTGAGAGAATAATTGACAGCATCAATGCACCCGGTCCGCTCACTCGTTCAAGGGCAACACAGCTAGCAAATTTCTGTGGACAGTTTGCATTCGTTTTAATAACAGAACCCAAGAAAGTTGAAGAAGCCTTCATGGAACCTGAATGGATTCAAGCTATGCAAGAAGAGCTTCAACAGTTTGAGCTGAATAATGTATGGGAACTGGTTAAGTGTCCTGATCCTCGGAAGCATAATATAATAGGCACCAAATGGATATACCGCAACAAGCAAGATGAGCATGATCAAGTTGTCAGAAACAAAGCTCGTCTCGTTGCTCAAGGATATACTCAAGTGGAAGGGATTGACTTCGATGAAACATTTGCTCCTGTGGCTCGACTTGAAGCCATACGCATACTGCTGGCCTATGCAAATCATCATAACATACTTCTATATCAAATGGATGTGAAGAGCGCCTTTCTCAATGGCAAGATTGAAGAAGAAGTGTATGTTGCACAACCACCTAGCTTTGAAGATCCAAAACATCCTGACATGGTATACAAGCTCAACAAGGCACTGTATGGCCTCAAACAAGCCCCTCGGGCTTGGTATGACACACTCAAATACTTCCTGAAGAGCAAAGGCTTCATACCTGGTTCCCTCGACCCCACTCTCTTCACGAAGACATATGATGGTGAACTGTTTGTATGCCAAATATATGTGGATGACATTATCTTCGGCTGCACCAATCAGAAGTACAGTGAAGAGTTTGGATATATGATGCAAGAGCAATATCAGATGTCCATGATGGGAGAGCTGAAGTTCTTCCTCGGTCTTCAAATACGACAGCAACGCAATGGCATCTTCATATCTCAAGAGAAGTATCTCAAAGATTGCCTGAAGAAGTTCAGTATGCAAGACTGCAAAGGCTTCACGACGCCAATGCCAGCCAAACATCATCTGGGTCCCGACAACAATGGTAATGAGTTCGATCAAAAGGTATACCGCTCCATGATTGGTTCTTTACTTTATCTATGTGCATCTAGGCCAGATATTATGCTTAGTGTTTGCATGTGTGCTCGATTTCAAGCGGCACCAAAGGAGTCGCATCACTTAGCTGTGAAGCGAATTCTTCGATATTTGGGTCACACCCCAACTCTAGGATTATGGTATCCAAAGGGCTTAGAGTTTGATCTGGTTGGATTCTCGGATGCTGATTATGCTGGTGACAAGGTGGATCGCAAGTCTACATCAGGTACATGCCATTTTCTGGGACGATCACTTGTATGTTGGTCTTCAAAGAAGCAGAACTGTGTATCTCTCTCCACTGCTGAATCTGAATACATTGCTGCTGGATCTTGCTGCGCTCAGCTTCTGTGGATGAAGCAAACACTCAAGGACTATGGCATTCATCTGAAGCAAGTGCCACTCTACTGCGACAACGAAAGCGCCATCAAGATTGCCAACAACCCAGTTCAGCACTCGAAGACAAAGCACATTGAAATTCATCATCACTTTCTCAGAGATCATGTTGTGAAGGAAGACATTGATATCATACACGTCAACACTGAAGAGCAATTGGCAGATATCTTCACCAAGCCCTTGGATGAGAAGAGATTTTGCAAGTTACGGTGTGAGCTAAATATCTTGGAATCCTCAAATGTCCTGTGATCAGGCACACATCCTAACACTTATGCATATTGATGACTTAGATGTGCAACACACGAAGTAAAGTATATCTTCAATCAATGAAGACATACATTCTAAGTGTGAATGCATTAATGTGGAATTTGACTTCAAAGCGCCACGATAATTGTGCGCCGTGTCTGGGTCTAATACTTCCTATACGGTGGGTAACGCCACCACCAAATGTTCTGTTCGAAGTGTTTCACTCATGGCGTTACATTTGCTATGTCTTCACATTTGGTTTGGCTTCAATCTCAACATGTCTTCATGATTATCTTCACTATGTTGAATATATATATATATATATATACTAGTGTTCTATCCTCTACAGCATTCACTTATAGCTATGTCTTCTTGTTGAATCTTTTGAACTAAGTGAATGTGATCGGACCCTAACCTCTCTATGCTTTCTATCTCAAACTCTATCTCTCCAAATCATATGCATTCTATTGAAACTGTCGAATGTCTTCTCTGCGTCCTTGTCAGCAGAAGATACAGAGACAAACATTAAGTCCGTTTTCAATGCTCATTCCTTCACCTGAAACCCGGAGAAGTGGGAACGACCACCCGACAATCCAGGCGTGCGTGGGACGTGGAACAACCCCTGATATGCTGCATGATGGCCACGTGTTCCTCAGATGTGAATCGCCAGGGGCACCTGTGTAATAACACTAAACTGCCCCTGTCCCTATAAATATACGCCTCACCATAGTCATTATCTTTTCTTCCACTCTCGCACGAACCCTAGCGCCACCGCTAGCCCTCGACGACGCCGGCAACGAAGCGCTTCGCTGCCGCAACCTCTCCGACGCCGTCTTCACGCCGACCGCGGACATCGTCCTCTCCGCCGTCACCGTAGGTGTCCTCCGTCGCCAAGTTAGGGCACGGACGATCGAACTGCTCGGCCTCCTCTTCCACTCCGTCTAGCAGTTCTTCGTGTGGTAAATAAAACTTCCTTTTTACGGCCCCTTTGATCCTATAGCTTCGTCACTTTCTACCACAAGCCGTTTCTATTCACACAAGTTGGATCTCTTTCATACTGCATCTCATAATATGCCTAGTATATTCACTTATGCCTCACAAAGTAGTTAGATTCCTCACTTGTACTGATCCATGGATTTGTACAAATCTGGAACCAACTCCTTATCTATGAGTGAATGTCTTCGCACGATGAGGTCAATGTCTTCTAAACTGATTTATCTTCAAAATCTTCTGAGAATGCATATGACCTCTTCCCCTTCCCTCGCACCTTAATGCTGTCACAGGAACATGTCCGTGGGAGAATCCCTTGGTTCTCATAGTCTGCATTCATTTGCAGAATTCTTACAACATCATATAAATTCTCCCGAAGCCAGTTCCTGTTTTACCAGCAAGCGAAAGCCTTTGAAGCCTTTGAACGTATTGAAGCCTTTCAGTTTAAAGTTCATGGATTCAGAGAAATCTGCCAGGAAGGGAGGCAGACAGCGTCGTGGGGGAACATCAAAAGATTTTCCTGATGACCTCTCAGAGCTTTACAAGACAGATCCTGAAGAGGATTATAATCAGCGCAAGACCCGAATCCAGTGGATTCGAAGATATTGGGCAGAACAGTGGTACAAATACAGATTCGTGACCAAGGAATATGCTGAGAAGAGCGCTATCAAAAGTCCTTGGGGTGATATTCTCTTCCGAGGCCTTCCACCCAAGACCAAAGCTGAAGCCATTGCTCAGGGTTTCTATCTGTGTATGGTCCGTGGACCTCAGCCTGAAGATGCCGACCCATCATCATTGCTATGGTGTCGTGACGATAATCTCTTCAAGCGCAACTTCCAGCACGTAAAGGCATCGGCCAAGGAAAACAAGAAGTCATTGGGACTAGATTTCAACCTTGGTCCTTCTGCTCCCCGGGCTGACGGCACACGGGATGCAGAACCCAATGTCATCGGTCCTTTCTACAACCTTGAAGGTCTCATCACCCATATCGTGGTTCAAGGGACTGCCGTGAATGAGCCTGCAGATGACGCTGAATCAGATGAAGCGCCTACAGCGCCGAAGCCAAAGAAACTGAAGCAGCCAAAAGCTTCAAAGCCTGCCTCAGCACCAAAAATCTCACGGGCGAAGCCACTGGACACTGCACCTCCTAAAGACAGTGTGCAGTCTGAAGATTTGTCACGCATCTCCAAGCCCCAGAAGGTCAAGATGCCTCTGCCACACACCGGCCAAGAACTGACAGCTGCTGCCATTCTGCGCAACGATGCCATCGATCTGTCCAGTGATGAAGATCTTGCTGATGACGCTCTTGAGCAACTGATCAAGAGCAAAGAAGAAGCAGAAATCTTCAATGACCTGCCTCTCTTTGACGTGGCAATCATCCACAACTTCATTGATGAGTGGTTTGACACGCCCAACCTCAGCTTCGGAGATCTGCAACTTCCAATTGGCCTCAGTATCGCCTTCCATGGCGCCATTGCTTCAGAGTTAGCTATCGCCCAGCGCATTGTTGAACTGAAGCAAAAGATTGACTATGAAAAAGCTCAGTTCAAGAAGCATATGGCCAAGCTCAGCGTGCAAGAGGTCAAGAACTTCAAGATCATGCTGCACGAGCTTAAAGAAGCCTTTCTCGAGAAGCATGAAGAAGCTCAAGGTTCTCGTGAGCGCATGAAGAGCCTGGCTGACAAGTGTGTGCAAGGCTACAACGAGGCCGAGAAGCGCAAGGCCCTTGGGTGTCCGGGAATTGATCCCAGGATGGCTGCTAAGTAGAAGAAGAAGCCCACTGTGGCCGAACCCAACGCACCAAGGTAGGAAGCAGATCCCATTGTCTTCCCAACTAGCATGACTGGCTCGAAGCCAAAGGCAAGGTCAACCGCTTCAGAACTAAAGAAGACGAGGACTGCTGAGGCTGAAGCCAGAAAGAGAAAACATCCTGAAGCTTCTGCTACTGCCCCCTCCAAGAAGAAGTGGAAGACCAAGAAGGAACGGGCTGCTCCCACAGAGCCCTTGATTGTTGAACCCATCTCCATGGTTCGCCCTGACGCTAAACCTCAGGAGCGCCAACTGACTGTCCATGAGCCTGCTTTCACAGAGGCTCATGAAGATGAAGACTTTCCAGCAGCTGATCCCACCGCTGCTGAAGACATTGGTCACCATGACCATGTTGAAGATGATGCAGTTCTTCCTCAGCTCGAGCACCAACAGGTATCATCGCCTGTGCTAACTCACAGCGAGCTCATCAGCATTGGTCGTCCTCTGATGCCAATTACTCAGGATGCATCATGGGATGATCACCCACAAGCACAAGAAGAAGAAGACTTTGAGGCCCAGCCAACTCCAACTCCACAGGCGTCGCCAGCGTTACGTAGGCTTCGCAAAGGACCAAGGCCTCCAGTCTCTGAGTCTGAAGCTAAAGCTGCTGAAGACATTCCGGCTGCATCAGCCGATGAAGAAGAAACCCCAAGCGCTGCTACATCCCCGTCTCACCAAGAAGCTGTTCTCAAGGAGAACGTGACTGTGACCGACCCTCCAGCTCGTCAAGTGGAGGTTGAGAATCTTGAGGCTGCCACCACCAACACCAATGAAGCCACTGACGCTGTCATGGCTGAAGCTAATGTGGAGCCTTCACCAACCCAAGCACCAGAAGTCAGCGAAGCCACTAATGCTACTGCTTCTATTCCTGCACCTGCTGTTGGTCCTCAGTTTGACTATCATGTTGAGCACAGGCCTCAGGTACAGAAGCCAATCCCAAGATTGCCCAGGTTTCCAGGTCCTGCATCAGCACCTGGATCCTTCAATGTCAACGGATTCAAAGCAGACAACACCTTCTTCAATAGCTCCAGGAACCCCTACTCAAGGGAAAGAATATCATCTGATCGGTTCTGGAGCTATCCGCAGCGAAGCTATTACTCCTGCATTCTATACAATCAAGGTCGCATCTTCCCAAATAAGCGTCTTGACATCGAAGCAATAGCTGATCTGCCCTGTCTGGAAGAAGCTCTGGATTGCTTCAAAGAGGTTGGATTGCTGCCATTTGTCACCGACCAAGAGCACTGGAATGAAGAGTTGCTGCTCCAATTCTATGCCACACTTCACATCCGTG
>NC_053028.1:436932515-437055153 GCF_003073215.2 Triticum urartu | reverse complement strand
CAATTTTAGTAGGAGGACTTGGAGTATTATTTACGTAAGAAAAAGCGGTTCCCAAGTTTGTAATGATACCCTCAAGTTTATCAATTCTAGTAGAATCTAAGTTTATCTTCTCATTAACTATGGGTTCCTTTTCCTTAATATTTTTCAAAGTCATTCCTACCTTAGATCCATATTGAGTAATTTTATTGTGGATCTTTTTATCTAGATTTTCAATTAATTCAATAGTGGCAACTTTATTTTCAATAATTTCAAGTCTTTTCATAACATTCTCCAAAGTTAACATGGTTCCATTAACCAAAAGAGGTGGTGAGCCAAATAAATCTAACATTGCATTATAAGAATCAAAAGTATGGCTACCCAAGAAGTTCCCTCCGGTAATGGTATCGAGGATATATCTATACCAAGGATAAACACCTACATGAAAATTGCAGAGAAGAACTAAGGTAGATTGCTTCCTGGTAGATGTATTTTGAGCATTGCAAATTCTATACCAAGCATATTTTAGATTTTCTCCCTCCCTTTGTTTAAAATTTAGAACTTCACTCTCGGGAGACAACGGAGAAGATATGAGAATATCCATGACGACAAGCAAACAAACTAGCACATGAGCAAACAGGAGCAAACGGGCAAAAGAGGCAAATAGAGAGGGAGGATAGAGAGAGAGAGAGGGCGATAAAGCAGTAAGGGTGAAGTGGGGGAGAGGAAAACGAGAGGCAAATGGCAAATAATGTAATGCGGGAGATAGGGATTGTGATGGGTACTTGGTATGTTGACTTTTTGCATAGACTCCCCGGCAACGGCGCCAGAAATCCTTCTTGCTACCTCTTGAGCTTGTGTTGGTTTTCCCCGAAGAGGAAGGGATGATGCAGCAAAGTAGTGTAAGTATTTCCCTCAGTTTTTGAGAACCAAGGTATCAATCCAGTAGGAGGCCACGCTCAAGTCCCTCATACCTGCACAAAACGATAGCTACTCGCAACCAACGCGATTAGGGGTTGTCAATCCCTTCACGGTCACTTACGAGAGTGAGATCTGATAGATATAATATTTTTGGTATTTTTGGTATAGAGATGCAAAGTGAAAAGTAAAGGAAAAGTAAAAAGCAAAACAAGATTAAAGTGATGGAGATTGATATGATGAGAATAGACCCGGTGGCCATAGGTTTCACTAGTGGCTTCTCTCAAGAGCATAAGTATTCTACGGCGGGTGAACAAATTACTGTTGAGCAATTGAGAGAATTGAGCATAGTTATGAGAATATCTAGGCATGATCATGTATGTAGGTATCACGTCCGTGACAAGTAGACCGAAACAATTCTGCATCTACTACTATTACTCCACTCATCGACCGCTATCCAGCATGCATCTAGAGTATTAAGTTAAAAACAGAGTAACGCCTTAAGCAAGATGACATGATGTAGAGAGATAAATTCATGCAATATGAAATAAACCCCATCTTGTTATCCTCGATGGCAACGATGCAATACGTGCCTTGTTGCCCCTTCTGACACTGGGAAAGGACACCGCAAGATCGAACCCAAAGCTAAGCACTTCTCCCATGGCAAGAACTACCAATCTAGTTGGCCAAACCAAACGGATAATTCGAAGAGACTTGCAAAGATAACCAACCATACATAAAAGAATTCAGAGAAGATTCATATATTATTCATAGATAGACTTGATCATAAACCCACAATTCATCGGTCTCAACAAATACACTGCAAAAAAAGATTACATCGAATAGATCTCCACAAGAGAGGGGGAGAACATTGTATTGAGATCCAAAAATAGAGAATAAGCCATCTAGCTACTAACTATGGACCCGAAGGTCTGAGGTAAACTACTCACACTTCATCGGAGAGGCTATGATGATGTAGAAGCCCTCCGTGATGTTGGCCCTCTCCGGCGGAGCTCCGGAACAGGCCCCAAGATGGGATCTCGTGGATACAGAAAGTTGCGGCGGTGGAATTAGGTTTTTGGCTCCTCTTCTGTTCATTTGGGGGTACGTAGGTATATATAGGAGGAAGAAGTACGTCGGTGGAGCTCCGAGGGGCCCACGAGGCAGGGGCGCGCCCCCCACCCTCGTGACCGCCTCTCTGATGCCTTGGCGTAGGGTCCAAGTCTCCTGGATCACGTTCAGTGAGAAAATCACGTTCCCGAAGGTTTCATTCCGTTTGGACTCCGTTTGATATTCCGTTTCTTCGAAACACTGAAATAGGCAAAAAAACAGCAATTCTGGGCTGGGCCTCCGGTTAATAGGTTAGTCCCGAAAATAATATAAAAGTGGAAAATAAAGCCCAATATAGTCCAAAACAGTAGATAATGTAGCATGGAGCAATCAAAAATTATAGATACGTTGGAGACGTATCAGTCCACACATCCGAGCAGCCAAGCCGTAAAAAGCTAAATCTTTATGGCACGAAGGAACTGGGCATCGGAGCAACTACGTACTCCGAAGTCCGGGTCCCTGATTTTTTTTCCGCTGTATCGGCTCACCAGTGCAGGGCACCGGTGCGAGATGTAGCAACAGTTGTCTTTACCCTAGGTTTGGCATACATAGTGGATGGCTTTGTGCTATTAGTTCTATGTTACTAAATTTGTGCATGTACAAACGTGTTAATATCAATTTGCTATCATCCAAACATTGTCGCTATGCTGTTGCAGTTATATTTACCTTCCTCATAAAATGTTCAATTTGTTATTTATTGTACATGAGTAAGAACTTGTAGCATCGTTGTAGTTAATTATAGCTTCTGATGTTCTAGAATTTGGTTGTTGTCTCAGTACCAATCATTTCATTTGCACGTTGATCTTTTTGAGAAGATATGTCATAATTAACATGATTCTTCAGTTTTTCAAAATAAGCATTGGTGATTTTCTATGTTGCTATAAACCCATTCCCCTACAATTGTTACTAATCTAGTTTTAAATATTATAGGATGAACGGAAGTGTTCTTACTTGGAGTGGGTTGATCAAGAGTGGCCACAGTCTTTGAAGATGTGCCTAGCGAAGCTCTGGAGCATGTATGAGGAAGAGAACACACGTAGTCTTAGAGAAAGTGCTGTCAAAGCTGAAGCATATTTCAATATGCGGGATAAAAAGTTGAAGGTGGAGAATGAGCTTAGATTTTTTTAAATTAGACTTTGCTAAGATGGTGTTGGCGAAGGAGGAGGCACTTTCCCAGTTGGCCCGTGCAAAACGGGTTCTTACTGAACTGAAAGCAGAGGTGGATAAGACGAGCCTGGATGATCTCGATTAGGGAAATGAATATATTGTTCTTATGAAGTTGAACTAGCTATATGTTGTACCATGCTGTTTTCATGTAGCTATCGTACTGTGATGTTATAATATATTTATGTGCCTGATATGAAATTGGCAAATAGCTGTTCGATATGAAATGTGAATTTGCGTAATACTGGAATTATTAATTGTAAACTAATAAACCTGCTAAATGTGATGGACCTTTGCAAACGGCTCTAGCAGAAAAAGCGCTTGCAATGGATAGCCCAATGCCACACAGCTTTCTTCATCAAATCGTGTGTGATATAGTTGATAAAAGCAAACAGTTAACCATGGCAAACCGTGTGTGATAGTTACACCTTTCACACACGAGCCTACACATAAAACTGTGTGGGATGTACGTCCGAACAGAAACGTGTTCCCTGGATTGACTGTGTGGGATGTACATAAGAACGGAAACGTATTCCTTGGATTGACTATGTGTGATATACATACGAACGGAAAAGTTTTTCTGGGATTCACCGTGTGGGATGTACATACCTACGGAAATGATTTTCTTGGATTACCGTGTGGGATGTACATACCTACAGAATGATTGGGTTTTGATGCCTTTCCCAATCGCACACAGCCCCAGCCTGGGTCCCAGGAGGGCCTATCCCCGACGATTTCTGGGTCGTGTGCGAAGGACACGCTATCGCACACACTCACTTGGCTACGGTTCCAAATGCCTTCACGGAAAGGGGTTAAAAACCGTTTGTTTAGGACCGACGCGCACCAGTGATGCTTGTTGTGAGAAGCTCTGGTTTGTGAGAAGCATATACCCAAACCTGCCCCAAATGGGACAAAAATTTTACCATGACATGTTGATGCCGCTCCATGATAGGCATGCCAAGTTTCATGAATTTCAGACAAGTTTTGGATTTACTAGAATTTAAAAACCAGGTATCTCAATGTTTGCGACCGAGTGACGGTGGCAGGGTGTTTGACATTCATTCCCATTTCTTACATGGGAGCTAAGCATGCACCCAAGGACAAAAGATTTGATTTTTGAACCAATTTATATGCACTGGAGAATGTGCATGTAGTTCAAATTTGAATTATGCACATAAATGCATTGAAAACTCAGTTAATGCATAAAAATGTCCAAACGAACCCCGAAAAATCACAAAAAATAACACAACGCTCCTGTTGTTCTATGTTGACACGAGAATTTTTTTGAAAGCAATAAGAGGCAATGGATATCATTTCATCCCCAAAGGTGGGGCGTTCCCTACCGAAACCATCATGCTTGTTGTGAGAAGCTCTGGTTTGTGAGGAACATATACCCAAACCTGCTCCAAATGGGACAAAAAATTTACCATGACATGTTGATGCCGCTCCATGATAGCATGCCACGTTTCATGAATTTCAGACGAGTTTTGGATTCACTAGAATTTAAAAACCAGGTACCTCAATATTTACGGCCGAGTGAAGGTGGTAGGGTGTTTGGCATTCATTCCCATTTCTTGCATGGGACCTAAGCATGCACCCAAGGACAAAGATTTGATTTTTCAACCAATTTATATGCATTGGAGAATGTGCATGTAGTTCAAATTTGAATTATGCACATAAATGCATTGAAAACTCAGTTAATGTATAAAAATGTCCAAACGAACCCTGAATAATTCCAATTCTTTTATGATCACTGCAGATAAAAGGCCTCACAATTCAAACACCGTCCATGGTCGCTGTGACCCCATTATAATTCAAATCAAGACAAAAAATCTAGTAGATCCCACACAGTTTATTATAACCAACCGTGTGAGATGCAACACAAAATATCTTGGAGCACCGTCGAAGTATAGTACGCATACGACTTACGCGAGATGGTGCGATGGCTACAGTCCACTGCCCGCTCTGAATAAGGGACCGTGTCTGATGACACTTTGCACGCCAGTTTTTCGCTGAAGCGATTCCAAATTTTCGGCTTCCGCAGAAATATCTACCTCCCCGCCCCCTCCCCCTTACCAAAAGCCACATTTTCCCTATTTCCGCCTTCCTTTGCAAGTTGAAAGCTTCACTCCTTTCTTGTAGCGCCGCCTCCTCATCGGCTACCCTCCTTCACACTGCTCAGCCTCGCCTATCCAGGCAGGTAATCCACACCTGACCCCCATCCTCCTCCTCCTTCCACATCCCACATGCCCCGACCGCCGGCGCGAGCACGATACCTTCCACCCAAATCATTGACTCCTCCACCAAATAAGTGCCGACCTAAGCCATGGTGCACACAGTATAGCCATGACCTCGAGGAGCATTTGGCAGCGGAGAAGCAAATCACGGCCGCACGCGCGGATGAGGTCACGATGGCTGCCATTCCTGCCGACCCCCAGATCTTGGAGGAGCACCTCGCCGTCGAGGCCACTATTGACGCCTTGCGCGCTGATGCCGCCATGCAGTTGGCTGCTTTAAACAACAGTTCATGGTGTTTTCTCGAGGCCACCGTCGGTGCCTTCGACGAAGACTACGAGGTGTTTTCTCAGCGTGCACGTGCTTACCTCATCTCGAGAGCCAGCAGGTTGGTGCCTGGAGCGGCTCAGGTAACTCACCACTACAACGAGGGCACCCACGATGCGGAGGCCTCGCCCTCTTCCATGTCCAAGGAGCCAATCGTCATCGATATCTCCGACAATGAGGAGTAGCTTGTCTTATTAGCTCACTATAAGGACCCATGTTCAGTTTGCTAGCTACTGCCTTTCCTTAACAAATTCTAGTGAATTGTGCTATCTACTTTTACCATGCAATCTTCTGCTATAGTGTATATGTTCTATATGTCATGCAATGTGGTGTTCAGTTAACTGCTTGGTTCAATTCTGTAAATGTGATGTTCAATTCTTCATGGTGCAATATTTCTAAGTTGTTAAGCATGTCTGGTTTGGTTAACTGTTTGATCTTCTATTAAGAGTATGTTATATTGTGCAATGTGGTGCTCAGTTAACGTTTGGTTCATTTGTTGTGGTGTTTAATTAACTGCTTGGTTCAATTCTGCAATGCGATAATTGTTGTGGCTGCATTCTGTTATTGTATACCATGTGAGGAATAAATTGAATTTGGCTGCACTTAATACATGAGAAACATATACAGGTGCTATATTTCCTAGTTCTTAATCATGCTTGGTTTGGATAAATGGGTTTTCCATATGGTTTGAATTAATCTGATGAATCTGCAATGTGCTTATTTTTCATCAACATATTTTACTGATAGCATGCGAACCCTTACTTAACCTGATGACTAACTACCTTATATGTGTTGCAGGGAAACAATGGGAAGCACCGAGGTTTATAAGATGGTACTAACTATTATACCTTGCCTTTTTTATTACTTTGCCCCGTTTCTAATATAGAGAAGATATTTATGCACATGCTTGTTTCCAGGGTTCATTGATGATTACCTCTCAAACCACCTCTGTGATCAGGAGGTGAGGAAAGTTTTCATACAACACCCACGGTTCAATATTGAAGTGTTCCTGAAGAGGTCGAAGGATGGACGGTCAATCATCCACAGGCACTGGCCTAAAGTTGCAAAGACCTTCAACATGAATGAAGGCTCAATATTCGCATTCCGCTTCAGCAGTTATCCAGATGAGATGCATCTCCCTATGTATCGTCTATGATGCTAATTTCGAAAGGTTCTAGATGGTGCATGTGAAACTTGCTGCTGGTGTAGTTGTGTAATGGGGTAGCGGAGTGCTGAAGCTATATCATGTTGTACTACGATGTATTTCAATTATGAAATCCTGCTTCCTTAATATGGAAAATGGAATATATTATGTGCTTAATATGAATGTCAATTAGATCAGTAAATGGATTATTAATAATAGGGAAATTAGCCCGCTAATTGGTCAATTAGCTTGCTAATTGGGTTTTCTTATTGCAAACGGTTAATGAAAAAACACCGTGGGCGATTACCTCAGGCAACACACACAGTTTTTAGGAATAAACCGTGTTGGATGAATGAATAATCACACACGACATTCTCTTCAAAACTGTTTGCGTTACGACACCTTGTGCAAGCGTTTTCCTTGGAGTGACTGTGTGGGATGTATATACGAACGGAAACGTTTGGCGGTGAGTGACCGTGTCGGATGTACTTACGACCGGAAATGATTTTGCCTGTATAATTGTATTTTTTGAGCACTACTATATGTATTTCTGTATTTGAGTGCTTGCCGGTTGCACACAACCTTATTTTGCCAAGCATGTGTGCCAGGAGGGCATATCCCCAACGGTTTCTGGGTCGTGTGGGAAGGACCCCCTATCGCCCACACTCACTTGGTAACGGTTCCGAATGCCGTCACGGAAAGGGGTTAAAAACCGTTTGTTTAGCACCGACACGTACCAGTGTAAGGAAGGTAGATAATGAACATATATACACTCTCCGTTATTTTATAGCCAATTTGGGAACATACGGAACGAAATTGGAAGAGGGATTGCGAGGAAATATGCCTCACCGCGATGGAGAGCAGTAAGTAACATGCTTCTTAATACAAACCCGGCCGGACCATAGGAGAGGCGAGAGTTACTGCATCGATATGCTCGAGGGTGGCTGGCGAGCAAACGAAGACGGCAAGGCGCGGGCCGCCGCATGTTGGGAACAACAGTGGAGGTAGGCTTGACGCCGAAGAGCAGGCACACGGGCGGGGTGAGCACGGCGGCGCCGGAGAGTGTTCTGCTATGGATCTGGGGGAGGGGGGAGCTGGCGAAGGATATTAGGTGGACTAGTTGAGTGAAACACGGGCAGATGGTGGGGGGTGTCGGGGACTCCGGGTGTTGGCGGCCTAGGTGAAAAGGGTGAAAAATATCCCCGGTTGCCACGCGCGGAAAGGCCTATGCAAACGGTTGCCTCTAAGCGCTGATGTGCACAAACAGAATAATTTCGTTTGAAATGAAGACATACTAATTTTGAAATGAAGACGTGAGTTCATCGTTTTGCCTCTAAATGTTTCCCACGTAAACCAATCACAATTTTACCATGGGTTTGATTTGCTGGCGCATTTCAGGTCTCGTGTGCTATATGTAAGACATTTTTTGGCATTTATCATGCATGTTGGCATATAAATCAATTTCTAGCTGGGCTGCATTTCTTGTTGAAAGGGATGAGGATTGCCATTTGATCTGGGAGCATCCAATGATGCAGACGTACAATCCATGGGGTTTGGGTTCTGGCAAATCAGAACGCATGACTCAGATCGCGCGCGCAGCAAAAGGGGGGCATCGACCATGGTTTGGTAGGCACACGGCTTTTGTGTGTGAACCGTGTGCTATTTGAAAACATTTACATGTGCTGTCGAAAGGGATGAGGATCGCCATTCGATCGAGGAGAATCCAACAATGCAGACGTACGATCCGTGGGGTTTGGGTTCTGGCCAATCAAAACGCACGACTCAGATTGCGTGCGTGGCAGAGGGGGGAGGGTGCATCGTCCACGGTTTAGTGGACACGTGGCTTTCGTGAGTGAACCGTGTGCTCTTTGAAAACATTTACATTACCTAACATCATATTTTTGTTCGAATGAAAACATGAGTTCATCGTTTCGCCTCCAATTTTTTTCCACGGTAAGAAATCACGAGTATAGTGGAGAGTGTCATATACTAGTATCATGAATATACAGTATATATGATACTAGTGTATGATACTACCTTTAATTAATTATGGCGCATATTATAATACATAGAGTATAGTATCGTATACTCCCTCCTTTCCGGTTTATAGGGCTCAATTCAAAAATCTCACCAACCAAGGTAGATGGTGAGTGGTGGAATACTTTTTGTAGTTTGCAAAAGCACCTAATTAATGCTTTTGTTTTCCTCAACAAATTATGTTTATCAATGCATTAATTGCAATGCATGAACGCATAAAGTACATGCATTGGTCAATTTCTCTTAATACTTGCATGCAATGATTTAATGCACCTTGGAATCTGAACATGTGATGGGAAACAACCAAATTCAACCTTATAAAATGGAAAAACTAAAATTTTGAGATAAACCCTATAAACCGGAAAGGAGGGAGTATATATCATATTTATTGCCATGCATGACACAAATTAGCATCGCATTTAACATGATACGGTATCTACCTATATGTTAGTCTAACCCTCTTTATATATATATTTAATTCTTTGCCACATCAGCATACTTGCTATTTCCGAGTGCATGACATCGTCGGCTATGATACCACCACTATGGCCAGCCTTATATAGTGGTGAGTATCATATACTATATATATAGTATCATGCATATGATACTAGTGTATAATACTACGTATGTACCTTCATAGTGCATATATAGTATCATAGAGTAGTATATATCATAGATGACCATATTTATGGCCATGCATGACATAAAGTAGTATAACATTTATCATATATATATATATATGTGTGTGTGTGTGTGTGTGTGTGTTACGGTATCTACCTATGTTACTGCTTCTTTGCCACATCATCATATTTTCTATTCCCGAGTGCATGATACCAGCTATGATACCCCCACTATGGCGACCCTAATAAGGTTGGTCGTAATATGGGAGTATCAAGCGGTATGATGCATGCCAACTAGACTTTTTGGATGATGTGGCACACAGTTAAATGAGGAAAGAGAGGGTGTGGTATCATATCATGATACCGTATCCTATTAAATATGGTACTACTTTGTGTCATGCATGGCATTAATGAGGCAACCTAAGATACTAACTTATGATACTATGCATGCGCGCATTGCGGAGCTATTGCCGATCATATACTACTATCATGCATATAAGGCTCAATTTTAGTTTTTCCATTTTATAAGGCTCAATTTGGTTGTTCCCCATCACATGTTCAGATTCCAAGGTGCATTAAGTCATTGCATGCAAGTGTTAAGAGAAAGTTGACCAATGCATGTACTTTATGCATGCATGCTGCAATTAATACATTGGAAAACATATTTTTTGAGGAAAACAAAAGCATTAATTGGGTGTTTTTGCAAACTACAAAAAGTATTCCAGCACTCACCATCTACCTTGGTTGGTGAGATTTTTGAATTGAGCCCTATAAGGCTGGTTGTAATGGGGAGTATCATATACGAATATCATGCATATGATATATATACTAGTGTATGATACTACTTCTGTAATGCATAGTATCATAATTTAGTATCTTAGGTTGCCTTATTAATTGTCATGCATCACACAAAGTAGTACAACATTTAATATGACACGGTATCATGATATGATACCACATCCTCTCTTTCCTCATTTAATTGTGTGCCACATCATCCAAAAAGTCTAGTTGGCATGCATGATACCGCTTATGATACTACCATCACAACCAGCCTAAACCGGAAAAGAGGGAGTAATACTAGATAGTCTATGATATACTAGGTACCTCACTAAGAGCATGGTTAATAATACAACCACGGGGTGGCTATAAGAAGTTGCCATGTCATATACAACCAACCTCTTAGCGGGCATGTACAATAATAAGTTTTAAATACGTACTAGTTTATCAATAGTTGGCCCACCTTACATCCTCACAAAGTGTCTTGGGTCTCGTGTTGCAGCTGGCTCTACTAACCAAGAGCCCGCTTCTCTTCTCTTTCCTCCAACTAAAGCACACATATATTATTCTATTCCTTATAGCCTGCTTAGACTACCCATAGTGGGAGTAACATAGGTAGTAACATCACATGTATCTAGATAAAATAGATGATGTGGCAAGCAATAAATGAAGAAAGAGAGGAAAGTGGTAACATAGCAAGTTACTAGTAGTATGAGTAACATCACACATCTCAAGGCAAGATGAGTCTATAGCCTAATAAATGAAGTGTTGCATGTTACTACATAAGTCTCCAACGTATCTATAATTTTTGATTGTTCCATGCAGTTATAATACCAATCTTGGATGTTTTATAATCGTTTTATATCATTTTTTGCTACTAACCTATTGACATAGTGCCAAGTGCTAGTTCTTGTTTTTCTGTCTTTTTTACATCACAGAAAATCAATATCAGACGAAGTCCAAATGCCACAAAACTTTATGGAGATTTTTTATGGACCAGAAGGAACATGTTGGGCCCTGGTTGCACCTGGGGGGAGTCCTGAGGAGGGGACAACCCACCAGGGCGCGCCAGGAAGCCCAGGCGCGCCCTGGTGGGTTGTGCCCACCTCGGGTGCCCCCCAGACCGCCTCTTTGCTCTATAAATACCCCCAAAATACCAGAATCCTAGAGGCGTCGATGAAATATTCATCCAGCCACCGCAGAGTCCAGAACCACCAGATCCAATCTAGACACCATCTCGGATGGGGTTCACCACCTCCATTGGTGCCTCTTCGATGATGCATGAGTAGGTATTTGTAGACCTTCGGTTCCATAGTTAGTAGCTAGATGGCTCTCTCTCTCTCTCTTGATTCTCAATACAATGGTCTCTTGGAGATCCATATGATGTAACTCTTTTTGCGGTGTGTTTGTTGGGATCTGATGAACTTTGTGTATATGATCAGTCATATCTTTTTATATCCATGAAAGTTATTTGAGTTTCTTTGATCTCTTATATGCATGATCTCTTATAGCCTCCTATTTCTTCTCCAATATTTGGGTTTTGTTTGGCCAACTTGATCTATTTATCTTGCAATGGGAAGAGGTGCCCGGTAGTGGGTTCGATCTTACGGTGCTTGATCCCAGTGACAGAAAGGGAAACAACACATATGTATCGTTGCTACTAAGGATAAAAAGATGGGATCTATATCTACGCAATAGATAAACGGATCTTGTCTACATCATGTTATCGTTCTTATTGCATTACTCCGTTTTTCCATGAACTTAATACACTAGATTCATGCTGGATAGCGGTCGATGTGTGGAGCAATAGTAGTAGATGCAGGCAGGAGTCAGTCTACTAATCTTTGACGTGATGCCTATGTAATGATCATTGCCTGGATATCATCATAATTATTTGAGGTTCTATCTATTTCCCAACAGTAATTTGTTTACCCACTGTTTGCTATCTTTCTCGAGAGAAGCCACTAGTGAAACCTACGGCCCCCGGGTCTTCTTTCTCATATATTTGCTTGCGATCTACTTTTCCTTTGCATTTTTATTCTGATCTATTAAACAAAAAATACAATAATACTTTGCTGCACTTTATTTTATTTATGACCTATTATTTTAATCTACTACAAATTTCTGGCATCGTTACCCGAAAGGGATTGACAACCCCATTAACATGTCAGGTTGCGAGGTGTTGTTATTTGTGTGCAGGTGATGTTTATGTTGTGTTGCTTGGTTCTCCTACTGGTTCGATAACCTTGGTTTCATCATTGAGGGAAATACCTACCTTCGTTGTGCTACATCATCCCTTCCTCTTTGTGGAAATACCGATGTAGTCCTAGCAGACATGAGTTTTCTGGCGCTATAGTCAGGGAGCAATCAAAAGGAATTTCTGGCGCCGTTGCCAGGGAGGATCTTCAACATATACCAGGTTTCTAATCACAAATATCATCTCCTCGCAATTTACATTATTTGCCATTTGCCTCTCGTTTTCCTCTCCCCCACTTCACAAAAAAATTCCCTTTATTCGCCTCTCTTTTTCAGTTCGCCGTTTTCTTGTCAGATCTATCCTTTGCTTGCAATCATGAGCTATTTCTATATGGCATCAACAGATGATGGCCTAACTCCTAAGATAGGACGTGCGGGCAATCTGGATGCTAAAACTTTTATCTTGGGGCAAGGGAACGTTATGGGAAAAGAGCGTATCCAAGAATTTTTCAATTGTGTGGAAAATTTGTGTCTTGATGATGCTCCTATACTTAAAACTACTAGATCTTATGCGGATGCTATTTCGGCACTAGTTCTGAAACTTGAAAGTAAATTTATTTGTACCCATCCTACCTTGCAAAGATTGTTTTTTGAGCTCCCCGTTATAAAGAATCCTAGAGCTAAAAAGTTGGCCACTCTCGTTCTTATGAATGAGTTTGACTACATAATACGGGGAGCTAGGGAAATCTTTGACTTTTATGGTATGAATCATGAAAAACCCATGATAGATGAAATTATTTGCAATAGTGACTATGCTTTAAGACATTTTCTTGGGGATAATAAAATCTTTGATGATAATCTTAAAAAGGAAGTCCCAGTTCTAGATATAATCCAACAAGTTTTCAATAATGCTAATCAACATTACTCTTGGATTGTTGCGGGAAATTAAAAGGGGTATGATGAAAACCAACTTAGGATTGCTAGGGCCTCTATGGAAAACATGTTTTATGTTGTGTTTACAAAGCCTCATGATGAAAATACCTCTAAGAAAGTCAAGAACAAAGATGACAAAACTTGGATCCTTGCTTTATGGCTAGCTAAGGGCGTATAATTATAGCGCTTGTTGGGAGGAACCCAATGAATAAATTTTATTTTTGCTTTTTGCTTCCTGTTTTTGTGTGTTAGCACAATTATGCTACTGTTATTATTGTGTTTTTTGTGTTTTAGTTAGTGTTTGTGCCAAGTAAAGCCTTTAGGATCTTCTTGGATGATAGTTGTTTAATCTTGCTGAAAAACAGAAACTTTTATGCCCACGAAATTAATTTTCATTTCTTATTAGAGAGTGATAAAATACCCATTCCAATTGCAGTAGATCAATATACAAATTTATCTGGTCATTATAATTTTTCAGATTTTTTGGAGTTACAGAAGTATTCGAATTAGTCAGATTGCTACAGACTATTCTGTTTTGATAGATTATGTTTTCTTTGTGTTGTGTTCTTATTTTGATGGCTCTATGGTTTTCTTTGATGAGTTTTTGCCATAGAAAAGTTGGAATACAATATATATAATACAAAAACAAAATATGAATTGGTTTGATACAGTACTTATAGTAGTGATTTATTATTCTTATACTAACGGATCTCACGAAGGTTTTGTTGAGTTTTGTGTGATTGAAGTTTTCAAGTTTTCGGTTATCTTATGATGGATGAAGGAAGGATGGAAGAGCCTAAGATTGGGGATGCCTCGGCATCCCAAGCTATTATCCAAGAATGAGAAACCAACTAAGCTTGGGTATGCCCCCGAGTGGCATCCCTGCTTTCTTCCAACGATCATCGGTATTTTACTTGAAACTATATTTTTATTTGTCATATGATATGTGTTTTGCTTGGAGCATCTTGTATGATATGAGTCTTTGCTTGTTTTATTTTGTGTTTTAAGTCATCAATCCTTGATGGAGACACCTATTTGAGAGAGCCAAAATTATGTCATGACTTGTTAGAATTGCTCTCTATGCTTCACTTAAATTTTTATGAGCAATGGACTTGCTCTAGTGCTTCACTTATATCTTTTTGAGCACGGTGTGCTTAGTATTTTTGAAGAAATGCTCTCTTGATTCACTTAGATTTATTTGAGAGTTAGTAATTTTTTAATAAATTCTCTCTTGCTTCACTTAAATTATTTTGAGAGAAAGAAAATGTGTTATGCTCATGATCTTCACTTATATTTGTTTGAACTTGTGAAAAGCAACATGTGAAAATTAGTCCCAAAGTGATAGATATCCAAGAAGGATAAATAAAAGGAAAAAAATGTCATGAAGATCATTGGACAAAATAAACTTGATTCTTAGTAATAGTTTTGAGATATGATGATGTGATATGTGGGTTATGTTGATGAGTAATTGTGCTCTAGTAGGAATATTGGTGTTAAGGTTTGTGATTCCCGAAGCAAGCATATATAGTCTCTCGTTATGCTATGATGTTGGAGCATGATTTATTTTTTATTGTCTTCCTTATGAGTGGCGGTCGGGGACGAGCAATGGTATTTTCCTACCAATCTATCCCCCTAGGGGCATGCGTAGTAGTACTTTGCTTCGAGGGCTAATAAACTTTTGCAATAAGTATATGCGTTCTTTATGACTAATGTGAGTCCATGGATTATACGCACTCTTACCTTTTCGCAATTTGCTAGCCTCTACGGTACTGTGCATTGCCCTTTCTCACATCGGGACGTGGTGCAAACTTCGTAGGTGCATCCAAACCCCGTGATATGATACGCTCTATCACACATCAGCCTTATTATATCTTCCTCAAAACAGCCACCATACCTACCTATTATGGCTTTTCCATGGCCATTCCAAGATGTATTGCCATGCAACTTCCACCGCTTCAATTTGATGACTTGAGCATTCACTATCATATTGCTTTGCATGATCATACAGCTGACATAGTAGTTGTGGCTCAGCCACCGTTCATCATTTTTCATACATTGTTATGCTAAATCATTGCACATCCTGGTACATGCCAGAGGCATTCATATAGAGTCATACTTTGTCATAGGTATCAAGTTGTAATCTTTATTTCGTTTAAGTTATAAGTAAATAGAAGTGTGATGATCACCATTATTCATTTTTAGAGCAGTGCCCCAGTGAGGAAAGGATGATGGAGACTGATTCCCCCACAAGTCGGGATGAGGCTCCGGACAGTGAGAAAAAAAGAGAAAAAGGAAAAAAAGGAAAAAGAAAAAAAGGAAAAGAAAAAAGGGGGAAAGAAAAAATAAATAAATAAAGAGAGAAGGGGCATTATTAGTATCCTTTACCACACTTGTGCTTCAAAGTAGCACCATGTTTTTCTTATGGAGAGTCTCCTATGTTGTCACTTTCATATACTAGTGGGAATTTTTCATTATAGGATTAGATGCACACCCACTTAGTTTTCATATTGAGCTTTCATACACTTATAGCTCTTAGTGCATTCGTTGCATGGCAATCCCTACTCCTCACGCTAATATCGATTGATGGGCATCTCCATAGCCCGTTGGTTAGCCGCATCAATGTGAGACTTTCTTACATTTTTGTCTTCTCTATATTTACCCCTATCATCATATTCTATTCCACCCGTAGTGCTATATCCATGGCTTGAGCTCATGTGTTGCGTAAGAGTTGAAAAAGCTGAAGCACGTTAAAAAGTATGAACCAATTGCTCGGCTTTTCATCGGGGTTGTGCATGATAAATACTTTGTGTTAAGAAGACAGAGCATGCCAAGACTATATGATTTTGTAGGGATAACTTATTTTAGCATTGATATTTTAAAAGACATGGTTGCTTGTTGATATGCTTGAGTATCTAAATTATCATGTCAAAACTAGACTATTGCTTTGAACAACTAAAAGTCCAATTGTCCATGCTATAAAGAAAAGAATATGATATGACATGATAGGTAGCATTCCACATCAAAAATTCTGTTTTTATCACTTACCTACTCGAGGATGAGTAGGAGTTAAGTTTGGGGATGCTGATACGTCTCCAACGTCTCCAACGTATCTATAATTTTTGATTGTTCCATGCTGTTATATTATCAATCTTAGATGTTTTATAATCATCTTATAGTCATTTTATATCATTTTTTGGTACTAACCTATTAACATACTGCCAAGTGCCAGTTCCTATTTTTTCCGTGTTTTACACATCGCAGAAAATCAATATCAGACGGAGTCCAAATGCCACGAACTTTACGGAGATTTTTGTTGGACCAGAAGGAACATGTTGGGCCCTGGTTGCACCTGGGGAGTCCTGAGGAGGGGACAACCCACCAGGGCGCACCAGGAGGCCCAGGCACGCCCTGGTGGGTTGTGCCCACCTTGGGTGCCCCCGGTACCACCTCTTTGCTCTATAAATACCCCAAAAATACCAGAATCCTAGAGGCGTCGGGAAATATTCATCCAGCCGCCGCAGAGTCCAGAACCACCAGATCCAATCTAGACACCATCTCGGATGGGGTTCACCACCTCCATTGGTGCCTCTTCGATTATGCATGAGTAGTTCTTTGTAGACCTTCGGGTCCGTAGTTAGTATCTAGATGGCTTTCTCTCTCTCTCTCTCTCTTGATTCTCAATACAATGGTCTCTTGGAGATCCATATGATGTAACTCTTTTTGCGGTGTGTTTGTTGGGATCTGATGAACTATGAGTTTATGATCAGTCATATCTTTTTATATCCATGAAAGTTATTTGAGTTTCTTTGATCACTTATATGCATGATCTCTTATAGCCTCGTATTTCTTCTCCGATATTTGGGTTTTGTTTGGCCAACTTGATCTATTTATCTTGCAATGGGAAGAGGTGCCCGGTAGTGGGTTCGATCTTACGGTGCTTGATCCCAGTGACAGAAAGGGAAACACCACGTATGTATCGTTGCTACTAAGGATAAAAAGATGGGATCTATATCTACGCAATAGATAAACGGATCTTGTCTACATCATGTCATTGTTCTTATTGCGTTACTCCGTTTTGCCATGAACTTAATACACTAGATGCATGCTGGATAGCGGTCGATGTGTGGAGTAGTAGTAGTAGATGCAGGTAGGAGTCGGTCTACTAATCTTGGACGTGATGCCTATGTAATGATCATTGCCCAGATATCGTCATAATTATTTGAGGTTTTATCAATTGCCCAACAGTAATTTGTTTACCCACCGTTTGCTATCTTTCTCGAGAGAAGCCACTAGTGAAACCTACGGCCCCCGGGTCTTCTTTCTCATATATTTGCTTGCGATCTACTTTTCCTTTGAATTTTTATTCAGATCTATTAAACCGAAAATACAAAAATACTTTGCTGCACTTTATTTTATTTACGATCTATTATTTCAATCTACTACAAATTTCTAGCATCGTTACCCGAAAGGGATTGACAACCCCTTTAACACGTTGGGTTGCGAGGTGTTGTTATTTGTGTGTAGGTGTTGTTTACGTTGTCTTGCTTGGTTCTCCTACTAGTTCGATAACCTTTGTTTCATCACTGAGGGAAATGCCTACCTTCGTTGTGCTACATCATCCCTTCCTCTTTGGGGACATACCGACGTAGTCCTAGCAGACAGGAGTTTTCTAGCGCTATAGTCAGGGAGCAATCACTACACATATGTTACTCCCCACCATAGAGGTAGTAACGTAGACTAGTAACATTCTATGTTACTACCCATTGTGGCTAGTCTTATGCCACTCTATTGTAATTGCTTTAATGCATAATATTATAGAGTAGCTAGTATCATATGTAGTACTTTATTTATATTGTCATGCATGACACATAGTAGCATAGCATTTATTATGATACAGTTTCATGATATGATACTTAACCCTCTCTTTCTTCATTTAAATAATTCTATGACAGCTCATCAAAATTGCCTAGTTGGCACGCATGATACTAGCTATGATACCCCCTTACTATCAGCCAAGCAAAGAAGGTGTATAGATCATTTGTGCGTCGCTTTGTGAGTTTTGATCCATTTGTTCGAGAAGCGGGGAGAAGTTTCAAACATTTCGGCCGCGAGGTGCGGCCACTGGCGTAGGCCTAGTTGGTATTTTAATTACAAGAAATTCAGATGGAGTTTGTACATCATCAAAATCGATGTGCGTGCTCTCACGACCCCGTGGAAAAAAATTGGTAAAGTTTGGCACAAGTTTTGATGACCGCGCCTTCCAAACCAGAGCATCTCACATGAAGGATCATGGGTTTCCAAAAGGAGACGTGCAATTCAAACTCCTGTGGCTGGTGACTTCATCGTTTAGCCTCATAAAAATTTCCATGGTACGCAATCACCATTATAACACGGGTTTGATTTTCTGGCGCATTTCAGGTATCGTTAGATATATTTATGACATTTTTTGAGATTAACATGCATTTTGTGCATAAAATAAAATTACAACTGGAACTGCATGTGTTGTCGAAAGGGATGAGGATCGTCGTTCGATCTGGGAGCATCCAATGGTGTAGACGTATGATCCGTGAGGTTTGGGTTCTGGCCAATCAGAAAGCATGACTCAGATCGTGGGCGGGGTGGCGGGGTTTGGTCGGCACACGACTTTCATCAACGAACCGTGTGCTCTTCGCAAACCAGATTGCATATTTTTGTTTACACATACTATAGTGAGATCAACTGAGTGTGCTACCTCTATGATATAATAATAATAACAAGAAAACACAGTTCATATTCATTGCCTGAGCTGAAAGCATATCAAGGTCAACATATTAACGGTTCTTACATCAACAGAAAACCGGACATAACTCACAAATTCAGTACATGCATCAGTTCTAAACTGAATGAATTAAGTTGCAGGGTAGGCATAAAGACTAGTCTTACGGCTTAATTCCCATGTACATGGGGAACTGTGATCATTAAGTTAACCCCGAATGAACTTGGGGTTTTTTGATGATTTTACGCTGTTCTGTTACACGGGTGTGTGATCCCTTGGCTGGCAACTCATCAAATTCATCGTACTCGTCCTCATCGGCAACATCGTCGACACCTAGTACCCTTCTCTTCCCATGCATCGCTAAATGGCAGTTCTTATTCAAGGGGTCTTCCCAAAGGAAAATCTGGGTAGCATCGCTGGCAAGAATGAACGGGTCCGCGTGATATGCCATCGTTGTTCTGTTAACATAGGTCTTCCTATACTCATCAATCCTTACCTAACCAAGAGGGATCCATGCACACCTGAATAATTCCACCTTAACTTTCACATAGTCAAGCACCCAAATCTCTTTGATGGTTCCATAGTATACCCTTTTATCAGCTTCATTTACAGTCATGCATTCTATTTGAACAGAGCTGTTCTGATACGAGCTCTTCTGATCACGTTCCTCAGTGTAGAATGTGCATCCATTTATGTCATATGCTTGGTACGTCAACACCGTAGGTGATGGCTTTTGTGCCAACCACGTAGCAATTTCATTGATGGATCCTTGTGCCAAACGATTCTTCAGCCATTCGGCATAGTTCTTAGTGTTCTCCTTCATATCCACATCTAATGAAGGCACCATTAGTAAGAAGCTTTGGCGTATCTCCGCCAAGTGTTCTTCGGCATAAGCGATGAGAACTAGGTTGTTAAGCAGTACCATCAAATGGGCTTTCTCTGCCAATTCCCCGGGTGCAGCCATTTGCATGCCAGCAAGGACCGGCTTACCTTTCAGCCTTCCCTCGTGGCGAGAGAGGGGCAAACCTATATGTCTTTGTTTCATGTATTCGGTGCAAAACTCATCCACCTCCTCCGCGGTATAACCTTGTAGGATGCTTGCCTCTGGATGGTTTCGGTTCTAATAAAAGCGCTTTAGTATTGCCATGAACCGCTCGAAGGGATACATGTTGCGAAGAAACACAGGACCACAATACTTTATCTCGTCGACAAGGTGCACAGTGAGATGGACCATGACATCAAAGAATGAGGGTGGGCAAACATCTCTAGGCTGGACAATATTCTTGCAATATCATCTTGCATATGATCCAACTCTTCAGGATTTACAACTTTTTTCCATAGTTGGTTGAAGAAATCACAGAGGTCAATGAGTGTGTTTCTTATATCTTTTTCCATCAGATTCCTGATGGCCACCGAGAGGATTTGTGTCAACATTACGTGGCAATCATGTGACTTCATGTGACTCAACTTCATTTTACCTGAGCTCACATCCACGAGACTTCTGATGTTTGCGTAGTAGGAAGAGGGTGTCTTAACTGACAACAAATAGGTGAAGAACTGTGTTGCTTCTTTTGTACTGAAATTATAACTCTGGTGAGCTTTGATGAATTTGTCATTATCTTCTGCTTCACTTTCGTTTTGATTGATCAGCAAGCATATCGAGCCGTGAACCATCACCATCCTTTCTTTTACCTTTAATCTTGAGCAGAGTACCAAGGATGCTTTCACATATGTTCTTCTCTACATGCATGACATCGATGCAGTGACGTACACATAGAATCTCCCAGTAAGGTAATTTCCAGAACACCGATTTCTTCTTAAACACTTGACCCTTGGGTATTTGTTTCACCGTTAAAGGGTGGTTCTTGCCAAGCACAACATTAATTTTTTAGCCATGTTGTGGACCACCTCCCCGTCATAGGGTCTTGGGCCCGCACCTGCCTCTGCCGTACCATCAAATTCAGCTTTCATCTTCCGGTATGGGTGATTTTTCCGTAAGAACCTACGATGACGCAAATACACTGTTTTGTGTGAGTTGGGAAGTCTTCTACTAGCTATCCTATCCATGCATGTGACACACCCTACATCTCCCTTTGTTTTCTTCCCCGATGTGTTGCCTAATGCACATATCTTGAATGGTGTGCACCAGCATCGCATGTAGATCGAAAATCTCCTTTCTGTAAGCATCATAACATTTTACAGCAGGCACATCTATCCACACTGTCAGCAGTTCTTCTACCAGTAGCTGAAAGTAAATGTCGATGTCATTTCCAGGTTGCTTCGGGCCTTGGATAATCATTTACATCATAATGTATTTTTTCTTCATACACAACCAAGGAGCTAGGTTATATATGCACGACCATGTGCTGTGATTGGTGCTCATATCGCCAAAAGGATTCATCTCGTCAGTACACTCACTGAGCCTTATACTTCTAGGATCCTTAGCAAAATTTTCAAACTTTTTGTTGATTAATTCCGACTGAGCCCCATCTTTCGAGTGCCTCATAAACCTATCCACAATTTTCGCTCACCAGGATGCCACCGCAACCTCTTTGCCTCTCTAGGGTTTGTAAACAAACGCCTCAACCTGGGAATTAAAGGCAAGTACCAAACAACCTTGAACAGGATTCCTGTCTTGATCTCGTCGTCCAATTTGTACTTGTACTTTGCTCTCCCGCACTTGTATTGTGCATGCTTGCATGTGGGACATGCACGCAAATCTTTATACTCACCACAATACAATATACAATCATTCACACAAGCGTGTATCTTATGTACTTCAAGTTATAATGGGTAAACAATTTTCTTTGCTTCATTCGTGCTTCTGGGGAGCACATTATCTTCCGGGAGAATTTCTTTGAAAAGACCTAACATCTCTGTGAAGCCCTTGTTTGATAGACCGTTTGCTACTTTAAATCTGAGAAACGCCAGGGTGGCACTCAACCTGGAATATTTCTTTTTGCAACCTGGATACAATTCTTTCTTGGAGTCCGCATCAATGGTAGGAAGATCCTTGTACCCAATCATATCCTTTTTTGGGCCCTCGAAATCTGCAATCAGAGAAGCAAAATCTGGCATATCAAGATTGTCATCATCTGCCTCGACATCTTGGTTTTCCAGTGGGTGTTTCTGCTTTCCGGTGTTCCATTGGTAGCTTGACGCCTCTACCCTGATATCAGATTCAACATCCATGTGACACTGATCGGGTTTGGCATCTCGCTGCCCTGGGTATCTTCATCCATGACCTCCTCTTCACCGTGTCTGGTCCAACGTGTATATCCATCCATGAATCCCCTAGAGACTAAGTGCATCTAGACATCTGCAACTTCATGTGACTCTGTATTGGCACAATCAATACATGGACATAGGATGTAATCCGCATCACCAATTCTCCTCTTTGTACTTTCATCCAAATTCATGAACTCTGTCACGCCACTGATAAAATTTGCGGTTTTTCGGTTCTTCATCCATCGACATCGTTCCATCTGCATCACACGAATGGTAATTAAAAACAAAACAACAACATTAATACATGGATTAACTGCTGCCCAAAGATGCGTGCATAAATCACAAGGTTTTATTTTAATAATTACTGAGGGCGCTCCATGTTGTTATCCAGATGTGCAATGACAAAAATTAATGGCCAGTCAATTTACATGCAGAGTACTAGTACAACACTACTCTTAGGAATTGAATACCTTAATTAAGCCACTCACGAAAATAATACCTTAATTAATTAGCCGCGCGGTGACCTCCACCCGATAGACAGGCAAGCGCGATGCGGCGGCACACCGAGACTGCAGGGTCGAGGAGCAAAGCTTAGTGTGGCTACCGCTTGAAGTTCGACCTCCACTATCCCGCCATCGACCGCGATGGATGTGCTCGAATCATGCCGCCGCCGACCCCGATGGTTGAGCTCCTCCTATCTCCCGCCATAGACCGAGGATTAACCTCCGATGACGCTGCCACTGCCCAGCGGCCGAGGATTGACCTCTTCTCCGGCAGCCGCTGCCTAGGCCGCCACCGCCATCTCTATATGCAGAGCGACTGTTTACACGGTATCTCACCGTACCTCAATTATATGGATTGGGTAGTACATCACATACGGTTATGTAACGACAACCGTGTCTAACCTACGTTGTCTTCTCACATGGTTTGGTGCGGAAATTGTATGTGATGTTGTAATACCTAACACAAACGACATGTATAAACAGTGTGCCGTATACAACATATAGTGCCATAAATAGTTCCCGACCGTTAGCTTATCTACACAGTTTCCCCATTTTCCCCCAAATCCCTACATAGCCTCCAAATTCCCTCGCATGCCATTGATATTGGGGGAATGCAGACAAGTGGTGCTGATGGTTTCGGTGCGACCGTTGCTGCTCGTATCGCCACCACGACGACGGTGGCCGCCGAGCACTTGCCTAAGGTCATCAGAAGGCAGGTGTACTACGGATCCGAATTGTCTTGTCAGGTTCCAATCTCTCCCGATCTTTTTAGCATGCCCAAAGTATAGCTCCTTGCTGAATTCGTTCTGAATGACCCCCCCCCCAGGAAAGCGATCTGCCGCTGGATCCGGATCCGGAGCTTGACTCCAGACCCCGCAACACGAGTTCGGCTCCGAGTTTTGCGCCACCGGAAGTACCAAAAGCTGACTTGTGTGCACGGGCACACTCTTGCTCGACGTGTATGCACGGAGGGATTCGAGATTGGAAGACGGTTTCACAGTTGCGCCTTAGAGGTTAGTGCTAATTAAGTTCATCATTTTACTTCAGTTAATGCCACCGCTCATCCAGAATACTATTTAACATTGGCAGGGATATGAGGCTTGTGCCTTTGTTGACTGGCTGGATGAAGAATGTCATGGCAGGGCTCGGAGTGTTATCACCAAGCTTGCAGAAGATAACGTAAAGCTGAAGAAGAAGAAATTGGCTGATCTGGAATGTACAATCGGTACGATGAAGCACGAAAGAATCAATCACGGGAAACAGATGAAAGCAAGAGACAAGAAGGAACTAGCATGTGTAGTTGTGGTTGTCGCATTAGCCATGTTCTATGCGCTGTTTGCAATGATGATTAGGGGTTTTGTTTGACAGTATTGCTAAAGCACATCTAGATGTGCTCTAAGTAATGCACATCTAGGTCCTATGCCATTGATGTTACGCGAAGATTCGTGTAGATATTTTTCTTTGTCTTTTTTATTTTGCTTTCTAGTTTGATTATTACTAGCTTTATCAATAAGAAGAGCTCAATGTATTGCTTGCCAACTGTCCTACTCCGTTCGTACCGGTACCGGTGCATACTCCCAAAACTCGTTCCTTGTTTTTGTCCTGAAAAAGGAAACCAACCAAATAGCCAATAGGAGTCCTGCGCAACCCCGGGAATTTGGAGCGACTAGGTACAAAAAATTGCGATTGATTATGTCAGCGGTTAGATAATACGTCAACCCCCGCTTCAATCCCCTCTTCAATTGGCAGTTCCTCTTCTCTGCATACCCCTCTTAAGTGTCCACCATCTTCATCGTCCCCGGAAGGCCACGCTACACACTGGCACACACTGTGCAGCCATGTCGAGCGACAGTGAGGACAACAGTTCGGCCAGCAGTCTGGCGCCCGATGATAGGTCAACACAGAATCATCCCGCTCGTCTTCCATGAGTCCAGCGTCGAGCCCAGACCTCGATTATATCCGGTTCATGGAAGGGACACCACCTCCGGAGTCGTCAGACGAAAACCAGACGGACAAGGAGACGTCGAAGGACGAAGAAGAGTACGACGATGATGAGGAGGAGGAATGGTCGAATGAGGAGGATGACGACGACGACAGCAATGACGATGACGATGGCGGAAAAGCCAACAGTCCGCGGCAAGAAGCGTCCTCGCAAAGACAATGTCGCGGGGCCATCAAACAACAACAACAAGAAGAAGAAGGACTAAATTAAGCAGACTGTATATATCTCTGTTTATCCTGTCAATCTCATCACATACAGTTAGTAATATATATTCGACAGAGATCTTCTACATTATCGCCAACAGGTTGGTTTGTTGAACTATGTACCCTGACGAGCACACAATTCACAAAAAAGACCGTATGGGCTGTCTATAATGATCGCACACAATTCTGATTACCGACCTGTTTGCCGGGTATCACATACATCTTGTTATACCGAATCGTTTGTGTTCACCACAATCATCGCAAACGGTTCATCGGAGCAAACTGTATGCCATATATCGTACACACCTTGAGTTGGCTGCCCGTTTCTGTTGTTCTGTCTCATCGCAAACAGTTCGTACAGATCAACTCTATGCCCCTCATCGCACACGCAATTAAAATCCGAACCGTGTTTGATGTATCATTCATCGCAAATTTTTTGCATCTTTTTGATGGTTTTTTACATCACCCTTTGCGATTAATGCATCGCACACAGTTCCGTCAAAGGGTCTTTAATCATAGTGTCGCATTAGCAGCATCCTGCAGTAGTGACATATTCCTTTGACTATGAGATTATGCAACTCCCGGATACCGGAGGAATACCTTATGTGCTATTAAACGTCACAACGTAACTGGGTGATTATAAATATGCTCTGCAAGTATCTCCAAAGGTGTTTGTTGGGTTGGCATAGATCGAGATTAGGATTTGTCACTTCGAGTATCGGAGAGGTATCTCTGGGCCCTCTCGGTAATGCACATCATCATAAGCCTTGCAAGCAATGTGACTAATGAGTTAGTTGCGGGATGATGTATTACGGAACGAGTAAAGAGACTTGCTGGTAATGAGATTGAACTAGGTATGAAGATACCGACGATCGAATCTCGGTCAACACTACAAAAAAAAGACACATCCATGACATTTTGGGCCGAACGAAATTTTTTTCTGTCATACATATGACACTTCTATGACAATAATTGTGACAAACCCCGGTATCATCATAGATGTGGTGGGCTCCTACTTCTATGACAAAAAATCATGAAAAATGGGCTTTTCGTCCTGGGCGGGCCGGAGACGCAGCTGCATGACATTCTTTGGGCCGTCCATGACAGAAAAAACCATGGTAGAAGCGAGGGCGAGGAAAATTTCGGGGAGTTCCCGATTACGGTGGGAGGTCAGGGGCCGAGCGATGCGCGTTTCTCTCGTACATGTACGCGCGTGTGTGCGAGGCGTTGGCTCTAACTGAACCCGAGTGAGGCCTTGGGCTTTAACTGAACCCGAGCGATTGCATTACAGGCTACGCGTTACTGAACCCGAGCGATCGATCGATGGCTGTTAACTGAACCCTATCGAGCGATTCTTTCGCTACTGCTGGTAACTAAAGTCGATCGATGCTGCCTCTGGATGAACAATGAGTGTTGGGGGGGGGGGTTGGATGAACAGTTCCCGATGGGGGTGGATGAACAGGACCCCGTGGTGTTGCCTCTGGATGAACAGGACCCCGATCGATCGAGCCGGTTGGGGCTGGATGAACAGGACCCCGTGGAGGGCTGGATGAACAGGACCACCCCGTGGAGGGCAGGATGAACAATAGACGGTGGAGGGCAGGATGAACAGTAGCCCGTGGAGGAGTGGTTGAATAGGAGCCCGTGGAGAGGGCTGGTTGAACAGTAGCCGGTGGAGTAGTGCGCGGTGGAGGCTGGATAAACAGGAGCCCGTGGATGAACAGTCGCAGGTGGAGGCTGGAGGAGGTCGACGGTGGATGAACAGTAGCTCGTGGAGGCTGGAGGGGGTCGACGGTGGAGATGAACAATATCCCGTGGAGTCTTGTTTTGCAGTACGCCACACCCCTCCCGATGAACAGGACCCCCGTTTCAACCGTAGCGCTACAACACAAGTCCGTTTCCTCCGTTTTGCGGTACGCCACACCCCTCCCGATCAACAGGACCCCCGTTTCGACCGTAGGAGGTCCGTTTCCTCTGTTTTGCGGTACACCACACCCCTCCCGATGAACAGGATCCCGTTTCAAACGTGGCCGGTCGAACACAAGGCCGTTTCCTCCGTTCCGCGGTACGCCAGGCCTTGTTTCCATCGCCTGTTCCGTCCAAGCCCTCCTGATGAACACGATGCATTCCGTTGCCTCCCCATGAACACGACGCATTCCGTTGCCTCCCCATGAACACGACGACGACGTTGTTTCTCCGTTCCGACCCAGCCATGTACACGAGCCCTGGCCGTACGTATGCGCAAGTAGGCGTTCGAGACCCCGCCCGTATGTACACATACGTGGCCGTATTTTCTTTCTTGCACCCTGACCGCCTCTACTACAGCACGTGCGCGCCTCTACATGGACCAGTATATATGTACGTACACGTTCGCGACCAGAATGACAATGCTACATACGCTTCGACCAGGTGGGTCCCGACTGTCAGGCACTTCCTTGCGTGCGAAGATGTAGCTGGTGGGTCCCAGCAGTCAGGGGGCGAAATACGGTGGCCCGTTCGGTGGATCCCGCTGTCAGGTGGAGGAATAATTATTTTGCACATAATAAGGAGGCACTTCCTTGCTGCGGCCGTGGACCCAGCTGTCAGCCTCTCCACGTACAGTCCACATCCGATGGAAGTCGTTCCTTGACCACGTAGACCACACCACGCCGAGAGCACCAGGGCGGTGGACGACGGTGAGGCCTAGGAAGGGGACGACGCGGAGCCGGGGAAGACGCGGCAGTGGATGCCCACGCGTAGAGGAGTACGAGGGTTCACTGGTTCGCTGCGGTGTGAGGCTGCCGTCACCGCAGAATAACAGGGGGTGTGGGTGAGTAGAGGGATGGCCTAGCCAGCGGTGGGAGTAGTAGGGGGCGGTGAGGCCTCCGCCGCATCGCAGCCAGCCACGGGAGGCAGGAGCATGAGGCACGACCGGCGCTGGTTTGGGCGGCTGGAGCAAGAAGACCAGAGGTTGAAGAAGCACTACGGCCGTTGGATGGACATTGAAAGGATCGAGAAGAGGTGTCCAGAGGGGGGGGTGATTAGACACTAAGTGCTAAAAGTTGCAGTTTTTAACTTCTTTAAGTTGAAGTGGAGTTTTGGCACAAGTTTAACAAACACAATACATATCAAGCAATCATGCAAAGAGTATATGAGCAGCGGAGAGTAAAGCATGCAACTTGCAAGAATATAAGGGGAAGGGTTTGGAGAATTCAAATGCAATTGGAGACACGGATGTTTTTGTTGTGGTTCCGATAGGTGGTGCTATCTTACATCCACGTTGATGGAGACTTCAACCCACGAAGGGTAACGGTTGCGCGAGTCCATGGAGGGCTCCACCCATGAAGGGTCCACGAAGAAGCAACCTTGTCTATCCCATCATGGCCGTCGCCCACGAAGGGCTTGCCACACTAGCGGTAGATCTTCACGAAGTAGGCGATCTCCTTGCCCATACAAACTCCTTGGTTCAACTCCACAATCTTTGTCGGAGGCTCCCAAGTGACACCTAGCCAATCTAGGAGACACCATTCCAAGAAGTAACAAATGGTGTGTTGATGATGAACTCCTTGCTCTTGTGCTTCAAATGATAGTCTCCCCAACACTCAACTCTCTCTCGCAGGATATGGATTTGGTGGAAAGAAGATTTGAGTGGAAAGCAACTTGGGGAAGGCTAGAGATCAAGATTCATATGGTGGTAATGGAATATCTTGGCCTCAACACATGAGTAGGTGGTTCTTTCTCAGAAAATGTGTATTGGAAGTGTAGGTATGTTCTGATGGCTCTCTCGCCGAATGAAAAGTGGGTGGAGGGGTATATATAGCCTCCACACAAAATCTAACCATTACACACAATTTACCAATCTCGGTGAGACCGAACTGAAAAACTCGATCGGACCAATTTAGCAAACCTAGTGACCGTTAGGGTTTTCGGTGGGACTGACTAGATCAACTCGGTGGGACCGATGTGCTAGGGTTAGGGTAAAACCAAAACTCGGTTTGACCGATTACTCAAACTCGGTGGGACCGATTTGGGTAATAAGCGAAACAGAGAGTTGGCCAAGCAAACTCGGTGGGGCCGATTGCATATCTCGGTGGGACCGAAAATATTGCAACAGGTAACAGAGAGTTTGCAAGCCCATCTCAGTGAGACCGAGATCCCATCGGTGAGACCGAACTGATTATGGTTTATGGCAGTGGCTATGTCAACTGAACTCGGTGGCTCCGGATAGAAAGAATCGGTGGGGCCGAGTTCTACTTTTGGTTTAGGACATATTTGGAAGTCAGAAAGTGGTTGAGGACTTTGGAGCATATCACTAAGTACATTGAGCAAGCACGCCATTGTAGCGACCCGACCCGAATGGATCAAGCGCTCTGTGCTCAGGTGTCATCCCTGGATCAGTAATGCTGACACCACACAGTACATCGAAGGATTTATAGCAGAGTGGCAATCACACACTTATTACATCGTTGTCTCAAAGAGAACTTATTACAATAAATATGGCTTAAGCCCATCTAGTGTCGATAACAGCGGAAGACTCGGAAGATAAATGGGTCCATAAACTCCAACGGCATCACTGAGTATAGAACCACGACCTAAAACACCTCAATCGTCGTCTAAAAAGTCTGCAACATTAACATTGCAGCCCGAAAACGGGTCAGCACATGGAATATGCTGGCAAAGTAACACATAGAGAGTAATGGAATGCAGCAACTATACTATATGCATATTTGGCTGGTGGAAAGCTCTATGGTTATAGTTTTGCGTAAAGCCAGTTTTTCCCTACTGCAAAGGAATAAATTTATTTAACTATCATGGTGGTTGTGAAACATTGAGAATGGTTGACAGCATTCTCAATCCCAATTAAAAATAATTAAAACCCAACAACATTAATTAGAAGTAACATGTTGAGATTCACATGATATTCAAGTACTAGATACTCAAGTTGTCCATAACCGGGGACATGGCTAATCATGATTAGTTTGTACACTCTGCAGAGGTTTGCGCACTTTTCCCCACAAGACTCGATCGCCTCCGTTTGATTTCTCGCACTACAAGGTGTTTGAGAAGACGGATGACCGAGACACAGTCTTTCAGAAGCGCTAGCACCTTACGATGGGTAGACCGGTACACCTACATCCCCTACATCTGCTAGTCTACCACTGTAAGAGTTCGCATGACTTAGTCAACTATGCCAGAGCCCATAATGGCTTGTGGCTGCACACGGAAGTTTCTAGCATGAAAGATCTTATGATCCCTTTGAGCCTGGGTGGCGGTCCGAAAAAAAATAGGCAAGTCCTGATAGACATCAGGTGCCTCAATCCACCCAGATGTGTGTTTAAGTTGCCACCTTAGATAAACCATTAAGATTATCAATCTCACATCTGTCATGGATATCACTCACCCAATCCACGTCTACTAGCATAGCATGGCATAATAAGCAAACGTAGAAGTAACTCCCAAAGGTTTCATAATAAACAGGTAATACGTACTACCTCATCTACTTCCCATCCCACAATTTAATTAGATCCTAATCATGCAATGTGAGAGGATTGATCTAATGCAATAAAACATGGGTTGTAGAAAAGGTATGATCAAAGTGTTACTTGCCTTGCTGATGATCCGCGAGACCTAGGGTTTCGAAGTAATAGGCGGCGCAATCCGGGTAATCTATCGCAGACAAACAACAAGCATACAATAAGTACTCATCTAATGCACGGGTAAAACTCGAACAAGAGAACGAACCAGGAAGTTCAACTTAAGAACTCCGGTTGCAAAGAAAGAACGAATCGATCAAAGAAACGAAAAACAAACGGCGAAAGAAAACAACTCGGTTCTAGCAAGTTGAAACTAGGTCAAATTTTACCGGGGCAAAAACTTGTTTAAGTTGATTAGACGGAACGGCGGTTTCGAAACGAAACTCCGGGCGCTTGAATCACCTGATTCCGATAAACGAGCGAGAAGATAAACTAGAACGAAGATCGGATCTGAGATCGCGATCGCGGAATAAATCCGTCGAGAAGTAAAAGAAGAACGGTTATACGAACGGACGTTCGTTAACCTAGAAGAATCCGGTGATCACGTTCGTTAGGATGAACGGTCCAAAGGCAACTAAATCGGAAAAGAAAACGAATCCGATCTAGGGTTTCGGAGAAGAAAACCGAAACGAAAAACCGATCTAGAAAACCGGAACGGTTTAGAGAAGAACCGGAAACAAAACGAATCGGAAGAGAAGAAAAGAATCGGAACGATTAGAAGAAAACGATCCGAGGAAAATAGACGCGGGGCAACCTCCGGCGAGGGGCTCCGGCGGCGTGGCGTAGGGCGGCGGCGTGGGCAAGGTGCGGCGGCGGCGGGGCAAGGTGCGGCGGCGGCGGCGATGTAAGGCGGCGGCGGCGCGGGTGTGGGGTGCGGTGGAGGGCTTGGGGTTTGATTTGATGTGTTTAGAGGGGGGTGTTGGGGTATTTATATTGGGGAGGGGAGGGGGTTTACTTGGGGTAGAGGACAAGAAATAGAGTAGGAATAGGAATCCTAGATGAAAAAGAAAAACGGAATAAAGGAAAAAGCTAGCCTAGAGTCCAACTAGGACTCGGCTAAAGAAGCAAGAGGCGAGGCGGCTGCCTCCTGCGCCAGGCGCTAGCGCGCTCGCGGCTGGGAGCTGGGGCGCAGCGGCCGGCTGGCCTGGGCCTTGGCCCGGCTGGCCTGGCTCTCTTTTTTTAAATGGTTTCGCGCGCAGAAAAAAAAACAAAAAGAAAATCTAAACGAGCTCCAAAATTAATAAAGTAAATTTTCCTTGACTCCTAAAAATGAGCCGAACAAAATGAACTTTACTCCGGACCTAAAATGCAATTTTCGAAAACGCGCATTTTTCCCTATCCAAATAAAATGCAAATAAAACTCCGGCAAAACCAAAACTTGATCTATTTATTAAATCTTCATTTTTCCTAAATTTTGGGAAAGTCATATTATTCCCTCTCTCATATTTTGACACCGGAAAAATTATTGAAGATAAAATAAATAAATCAAATGATCCTCTTTTCAAATTCGAGAAAACTCTCAAATATGAAAATAACGAAATCTCCAACTCTCTCCGAAGGTCCTTGAGTTGCTTGAAATTTCTAGGATCGAGCAAGATGCAAGAAAATATGATATGCATGATGATCTAGTGTATAACATTCCAAATTGAAAATTTGGGATGTTACAGCCATTAAGCAACACCTCATCCCTTCTTAATAGTATTGGCTTTCCTACAGACTCAATGTGATCTTGGATCACTAAAATAGAAAATGTAGAGTCTTGATCTTGAAGCTTGAGCCAATCCTTTGTCCTTAGCATTTTGAAGGGGTTCCACATCCTCTAGTCCATGCCACTTCATTGTTGAACTTATCTGAAACATACTAGGTAAAAGTGTTAGTCCAACAAGAGATATGTTGTCATTAATTACCAAAACCACCTAGGGAGCACTTGTGCTTTCAATCTCCCCCTTTTTGGTAATTGATGGCAACATACATCAAAGCTTTAGATAAAGATATAGAGAATAGCAAGTAAAGCTTTGGAAAGACATGTAACAAGCATAGGCTCCCCCTACATGTATGTAATCATGTGAATATGGAATATAGAAGCATGTGAGAGCATAACCATGACAGAGTAGCAATGTGTTACATGTATCTTGGCTATATGCATCAGGGCAAAAGATATGAATATGGGAAATGTACCTTCATGCCCATGAGTCCTTCTCGCAAACAGTATGTACATCAGCAAGAATTTCTCATACACATGACTATGATGCATATACTTACCTTGTGGTCTTGAGTTGGCTAGGATGGGATGAGCCTGCGTAAACAAGGTTAGATAACACAGATGCATCCACTAGCTACAGGAAACAAAAGAAACCACAAGTGTACCAAGACTGGGATGACATGTAGAGTGAGTACAGAGTACCACGATAGATATTGACATGTCCCCAAAGAGAAAGATATGCAATGAATTTAATGAATTTCTTTCCCTTGGATGTCTTGATCCCCCTGAAACTAGTATGGGATGCTGGGAGAAGATAGGGAACAGAAAAACAGAGCTCAAAGAAACAAATGAACAGAGCTAATGCAAATAAGCACATATGAACATGTCTTTCCCCCAAGAATACATGTGGCATCTCTCCTCTTAAACATCAAGCATCTGGGATCCTTGAAGATTATTCTTTCCTGGAGTATTCCCTCCCCTAGAGATATGATTAAGCTTTGATGTGATCTCTCTCTCTCCCCCTTTGACATCAATTTCCAAGAAGGGTCTTCTGGAATTTGTTGTGAATAGGTTCGGTCCTTGAATCACAGTACAAATCATTAAGGTAAATGTGATGCTTGTAGAGGACAAGATTCATTGAGTGGAGCTGGATCAAGAATAAAGCAGGAATAAGTGGCAGAATGTTTTTCCTGTAGTGAAATCGGTGTCACCGAGTTGGATGCTTCGGTTGCCCCGAAAATCTTCGGCTAGACCGGAATCATGAAACCGGTGGAACCGAGTTCATCACAGAGAAAAACACTTGTCACCTCAGCTCACTAGACAAATAATATCTCTCAAAGATTTGCAATGAATTGGATGCAGAAAATGCAGAACAAAGAACAAAGAAAAGAAACTAAAGGGTCTAGATGAAGTTTGAAAGGGGAAACAAATATGCATGAGACAAGTGCAAGAACACAGAAAATAACACAAGAGAACTTCATCTAGAGTTGGGCGGTGACAAAGTCACCTATGTTAGAGTACATTGACTTAGGAGTCAAGTGAGATCACTTGATCATAGGTCGTACTCATCGTTTAAGCTCAAAATGGGGTTACCATTTTTCGTTTAAGTATCTTGATGTATTCACATCTTGTCGAGTTGCTTTGACTCATGACTTGGAGTAAAGCTACTCTAAGATGGAATAACATACCTTGGGTGGCGGTGTTGATCTTGATCATGTAGTTGAACTTGTGTGGGTTGCTCAAGGTTGATGTAGCCCATCAAGAGTTGGGAGCACCCTTTGGATTTTGAGTTCATCTACCTACATGGGTTAGTTTTCGCAAGGAAGAGCACTTGTGTATCCAACATGACAATCATGAAACTCAACATAGAATTTGTCAAAGGATATGTTTGAAAGATTTTGTGCTTCCTTGTCATCAACCACCATTGTGTAGAGACTTGGTGATGTAGAGATTTCTCAAGATGTGAGTGAGTTGCAATCTCATAGAATTAGATTCGTCCAAGTACCTACAATGGTTAGATAACATGCAAGATGCAAATTTTCAAGACATAAGATAATCATTAAAATATCAAGTGATTAGTCATGAGATCAAGTCTTGCATGTATCCAATGGAGTTCCTACTCCAAGTTTGAAGCATCAATGATGTTCAATTCACCTCTTACAAAACACTTTCTCATCAAGTGGTTTAGTGAATATATCCGCTAATTGCTTATCGGTGCGAACATGCTTAAGGTTTATGTCACCCTTAGCAACGTGATCTCGAATGAAATGATGACGAATTCAATATGCTTAGTTCGAGAGTGTTGCACGGGATTGTGAGCAATCTTGATAGCACTTTCATTTTCACAAAGTAATGGAACATGTTTCACATATATCCCATAATCTTTAAGAGTCTGGGTCATCCAGAGTAATTGAGCACAACATGAACCAGAGGCAATGTATTCTGCTTCAGCGGTGGATAAGGATACCGAGTTTTGTTTCTTGGAAGACCAAGACACAAGAGATCTACCAAGGAATTGACAAGTCCCGAAGTGGACTTCCTATCAACCTTGTCACCGGCATAGTCCGAGTCGGAGTAGCCAACAAGATCAAAGGAAGCTCTCTTTGGATACCATATGCCAAAATTTGGTGTATGTATTAAGTAGCTCACTATCCTCTTCACGGCCTTAAGATGACATTCCTTAGGAGCAGCTTGATATCGTGCACACATGCACACATTTAACATGATATCGGTACGTGAAGCACATAGATATAATAATGAACCAATCATGGAGCGGTAAACTTTTTGATCAACCGGTTCACCATCTTTGGTCAAATCAAGATGTCCACTAGTAGGCATGGGTGTAGTCATACCTTTGCATTCTTGCATATTGAACTTCTTGAATAAGTCCTTGGTGTACTTAGTTTGAGAGACAAAGGTGCCTTCCTTAGTTTGCTTGATTTGCAAACCAAGAAAGAATTTGAGTTCACTCATCATAGACATCTCAAACTTCTCCGACATTAGCTTCCCAAACTTTTCACTAAAATGAGGGTTAGTTGATCCAAATATAATATCATCAACATAATTTGGCATACAAATAGTTCTCCATTAACCCTTTTAGTAAAAGAGTAGAATCTATTTTTCCAATTTCAAAGCCTTTTTCAATAAGGAACTTGGTCAAGCATTTATACCATGCTCTAGGAGCTTGTCTAAGACCATAAAGGGCTTTGTGAAGTTTGTAGACATGATTAGGTTTCTTGGGATTGACAAAGCCGGGAGGTTGCTTAACATAAACTTCCTCCTCAATTTCACCATTTAGAAAAGCACTTTTAATGTCCATTTGGTACAAAGTGAAATCATGGTGATTAGCATAAGCAAGTAAGATGTGAATGGACTCAAGTCTAGAAACGGGAGCATATGTCTCACCATAGTCCATACCTTCGACTTGTGTGTAGCCTTGGGCGACGAGACGTGCTTTGTTGCGAACCACTTGTCTATCTTCATCTTGCTTGTTGCGAAATACCCATTTGGTACCGATGATGTTGTGGTTGTTGTCGGGCTTCTCGACCAATGTCCACACTTGATTTCTCTCAAAGTTGTGTAGCTCTTCATGCATAGCGTTTATCCAATCCGGATCTTCCAATGCTTCTTAAACCTTCATAGGTTCAATGCGAGAGATGAATGAATAGTGTTCACAAAAGTTAGCTAAACGAGTTTTTGAGCGAGTGATTCTCCCGGTTTGGATATCATTGTAGATTTGCTCCACGGGATGATCTTTAGCAATTCTGGCTCGAACTCGTGAAAGCTTTTACTTGGGTCTTTGTTGAACATCTTCTTCATCTTGTTCTTCTTCTTGGCCTTCTTCATTGTTAGCATTGTCGTTCTCTTGTCGTGGTGGAGAAGGAGGTTGTTGACGTTCGTCTTGGTGCACTTCCTCGTTTTGTTCATCTTGGTGTGTCCCACTCGTGGATGCTTCCGTATCAACTCTTGGTTCTCCTTGTCGTGAGGTAGAAGCTTCCACTTGGACGGACGAGGTACTCTCTTTTATCTCCATTGGACGAATCTTGCCAATAGACAAGTCTTGGATTGCTTCCGAGGTTTCTTTGTCTCATCAATTGGCAATTGCTCTACTTGCGAGCCGTTAGATTCATCAAACTTCACATCTACCGTTTCTTCAACCTTTCAGGTGAAATTGTTGTAGACACGGTATGTGTGAGAGTTTGAGCCATAACCAAGTAGGAAACCTTCATGAGACTTAGTAGCAAATTTAGAACAACAATGCTTATCAAGAATGTAGCACTTTGAGCCGAATACTCGAAAGTATCCAACTTGGGGTTTGTTACCGGTGAGGAGCTCGTATGCCGTCTTGCCGAGTAGCTTGTGATGATACAAGCGATTTGTTGCATTACAAGCTGTCTCTACCGCTTCCGCCCAAAAGTGTTTTGGCGTCTTGTACTCATCAAACATCGCTCTTGCCATCTCGATAAGATTCCGATTCTTCCTCTCAACAACTCCATTTTGCTGAGGTGTGTACGTAGCCGAGAACTCATGTGCGATCCCTTCTTCGTCAAGAAAGGTGTCCACATTTGTGTTCTTGAACTCCGTTCCATTGTCGCTCCGAACCTTCTTGATCTTCATGTCAAATTGATTTTGGGCCTTCCTAGCAAAGTTTTTGAAGATCTTTTGGACCTGCGATTTGTCATCAAGAAAGAACACCCACGTAAATCTTGAAAAGTCATCAACTATGACAAGACCAAATGAGTTACCACCGAGACTCTTGTAGGCATTTGGACCAAAAAGATCCATGTGAAGTAGCTCGAGTGGTCTTCTTGTGGTCATGATGTTCTTAGCACGATGACTTCCTCCAAATTGTTTCCCTGCTTGACAAGCACTACAAAGTCTATCCTTGTCAAATATGACATCGTTAACGCCAAGGATATGATTTCCTTTAATGAGTTTGTCAAGGTTTTGCATGCCCACATGGCCTAGCCTTCTATGCCACAACCAGCCTTTATAAGATTTAGCAATTAAGCAAGTTTTAGGTTGAGCCTTTTTAGTGAAATCAACAATGTAAAGATCTCCTCTACGTATACCGGTAAAAACCATTTTATGATTATCTCTACGAAACACTTGGCAGTCTACTTCAGTAAATAGGACATTGAAACCGAAATCAGCAAGTCTAGATACTGAAAGTAAGTTGTAGCCAAGAGATTCAACGAGCATGACATTTTGTATGGAGCTATCATGTGAGATGGCCACCTTACCAAGGCCAACCACCTTACCCTTTGAATTATCACCAAAAGTGACATACTTTCGAGGGCCGTCGTTTCCAGCAAGCTCACGGAACATGTCTTTATCTCTGGTCATATGATCACTACATCCACTATCAAGGACCCATTCCTTTCCTCTAGCCATGTAGCCGCGAAGATTTGCCATAAGACCAAAGTGTCTCATCGCATCATCGAGATCATAGTCACTATCATCATCATCCTCATCAGAGTATCCATGTTCAACATCATCTTGTGATTGATCAATTCCTAAAGAGGGTAATTCATTAGATAAATGATCATTTCTATAGTTATCTTTATGAATTCTAATAGCTCTGGAAATGATATTGCTAATGATTTCAACATCTCCTTTGGCACTCGTAAGATTAGTAAGCTCAAATAAGAAGTCACCAAATTTGGGATCATTGGAATTCATCTTAATCAAGGCAATGGATTTATGAAGGATTTCATCTAGATCTTTCAAGGAATAATTTGGAAAGAGTTCCTCAAGAAATTTCCATATGGTGTAGGCACACTTAAGAGTAGGCAAACATCCAATCAAGTTTCTAGGCAAGCCTCTAGTGACAAGATTAACAGTTCTAAGATTGCGAATCATGTCAATTGACTCATCAAGGGTAGGATGGAAAGGATCAACATGAGGTGCACAAGGGCTAGCAATATACTTGCTCAAATGATATTCATTGAAAATCTCAAGCATTTCATTTTTCCACTCATGCAAATATTCTCCATCAAGAATAGGCACTCTATGTCTAAGACTCCCCAAAGTAGACTCATCCATCTTCCTCCAATGGTGTTGAGACGAAGGCAATGGAGACCAAAGCTCTGATACCAATTGAAAGGATCGAGAAGAGGTGTCTAGAGGGGGGGTGATTAGACACTAAGTGCTAAAAGTTGCAGTTTATAACTTCTTTAAGTTGAAGTGGAGTTTTGGCACAAGTTTAACAAACACAATACATATCAAGCAAGCATGCAAAGAGTATATGAGCAGCGGAAAGTAAAGCATGCAACTTGCAAGAATATAAGGGGAAGGGTTTGGAGAATTCAAACGCAATTGGAGACACGGATGTTTTTGTCGTGGTTCTGATAGGTGGTGCTATCGTACATCCACGTTGATGGAGACTTCAACCCATGAAGGGTAACGGTTGCGCGAGTCCACGGAGGGCTCCACCTACGAAGGGTCCATGAAGAAGCAACCTTGTCTATCCCATCATGGCTGTCACCCATGAAGGACTTGCCTCACTAGCGGTAGATCTTCACGAAGTAGGCGATCTCCTTGCCCTTACAAACTCCTTGGTTCAACTCCACAATCTTTGTCGGAGGCTCCCAAGTGACACCTAGCCAATCTAGGAGACACCACTCTCCAAGAAGTAACAAATGGCGTGTTGATGATGAACTCCTTGCTCTTGTGCTTCAAATGATAGTCTCCCCAACACTCAACTCTCTCTCACAGGATATGAATTTGGTGGAAAGAAGATTTGAGTGGAAAGCAACTTGGAGAAGTCTAGAGATCAAGATTCATATGGTGGGAATGGAATATCTTGGCCTCAACACATGAGTAGGTGGTTCTTTCTCAGAAAATGTGTATTGGAAGTGTAGGTATGTTCTGATGGCTCTCCCGCCGAATGAAGAGTGGGTGGAGGGGTATATATAGCCTCCACACAAAATCTAACCGTTACACACAATTTACCAATCTCGGTGAGACCGAATTGAAAAACTTGGTCGGACCGATTTAGCAAACCTAGTGACCGTTAGGGTTTTCGGTGGGACCGACTAGATCAACTCGGTGGGACCGATGTGCTAGGGTTAGGGTAAAACCAAAACTCGGTTTGACCGATTACTCAAACTTGGTGGGACCGATTTGGGTAATAAGCAAAACAAAGAGTTGGCCAAGCAAACTCGGTGGGGCCGATTGCATATCTCGGTGGGACCAAAAATATTGCAACAGGTAACAGAGAGTTTGCAAGCCCATCTCGGTGAGACCGAGATCCCATCGGTGAGACCGAACTGATTAGGGTTTCTGGCAGTGGCTATGCCAACTGAACTCGGTGGCTCCGGATAGAAAGAATCGGTGGGGCCGAGTTCGACTTTTGGTTTAGGACATATTTGGAAGTGAGAAAGTGGTTGAGGACTTTGGAGCATATCACTAAGCACTTTGAGCAAGCATGCCATTAAGCAACACCTCATCCCTTCTTAATAGTATTGGCTTTCCTATAGACTCAATGTGATCACTAAAATAGAAAATGTAGAGTCTTGATCTTGAAGCTTGAGCCAATCCTTTGTCCTTAGCATTTTGAAGGGGTTCCACATCCTCTAGTCCATGCCAGTTCATTGTTGAACTTATCTGAAACATACTAGGTAAAAGTGTTAGTCCAACAAGAGATATGTTGTCATTATTTACCAAAACCACCTAGGGAGCACTTGTGCTTTCAGATATCGTACGGTCACTGGAGCTAGAATCGTGCATATTGACTAAGTTGACAAAGCCCTCCGTCCCCGTCAACTTAGTAGGCCCACAAGTCAGCCTGCCACTATACTGGGTCCCAGCTAACAGGGGGAGTATTCATTTTTTTGTGCGTAATAAGGAGGCACTTCCTTACGTGCGAAGATATAGCTGGTGGGTCCGAGCTATCAGCGGCGGTAACGTTTTTTCACGAAATACAGAGACCCTTTCGATGGGTCCCTGATGTCAGGTGGAGGAATCATTATTTTGCGCGTAATAAGGAGGCATTTCCTTGCGTGCGGCTGTGGACCCAGCTGTCGGCCTCTCCACGTAAAATCCACTTTAGATGCATGTCGGTCGTTGACCACGTTGACCAGGCCGTGCCGAGAGCAGCAGGGCGGTGGACGACGGCGAGGCCTAGGAAGGGAACGACACGGAGGCAGGGAAGACTCGGCAGTTGTTTCCCACGCGGAGGGGAGTACGACTGTACGAGGGTTTACTGGTTCGTCTGCCGTCGCTGGAGAATAACAGCAGGTGTGGGTGAGTAGAGGGATGGCTAGGCCAGCGATGGGAGTATGGTGGGGCGGTGAGGCCTGCGCGGCAGCAGAGCTGGCCGTGGGGAGGAGGGAGCAGGCAGTCCGCCGGCGCCTGTTTGAGCGGCTGGAGCAGGAAGAGCAGAGATTGAAGAAGCACGATGGCTGTTGGATGGCCATCCAACAGTCACTGCTTGTGTGTCAATCTTTTTTTAGGAAAGCCTCAAATCTGTGGAAAACAGCATACAGCCCATCTGCCATTATTTCTAATAATTTACAACCATTTGCTAATTATTAAGGTTTTTTGGAGCCCATATTCTTTTTGTTAGCATTACAGCCCATATTGTGGCCACAGTTAAAAAATTATACGAAATTTTGCATATTTCGGTGCAGTCCGAACTGTTTTTAATCCCGAAATTTCGACTCACATTCAAACTGATTTAAAAAATAAATGTATATCAATATAAAATCCAACAAATTCTCCACGCATAAAAATTAATGTAATTTCAAATCTCGAAATGAACAAAAGATATTTGAAACTAATTGCCGGTTTGATGTGTTTTAAAAATGTACATCCCATTTCTCATTACTGATGGGCCATTTTCTCGGCCAGCCGAATGAAAGCTCTCCTCGTCTTGAAAGATTTGTAGCCCAACAGGCCTGCCAAAGCGAATTACTTGGCAATTCACAAAAAAAACTGGGCTGTGGCTGTGGACCCAGCTGTCAGCCTCTCCATGTACAGTACTCTTTTGATGGAATGTCGTTGACCACGTTGACCACGCCGCGCCGAGAGAACCAAGGCGGTGGACGATGGCGAGGCCTAGGAAGGGGACGACGCGAAGCCAGGGAAGACGCGACAGTGGAAGCCCACACGGAGAGGAGTACGAGGGTTCACTGGTTCGGCTACGGTGTGAGGCTGCCGTCGCCGCGGGGCCTGGCTAGCGGTGGGAGTAGTAGGGGGCGATGAGGCCTCATCGGCAGCACAGCCAACCACTGGAGGCAGGAGCAGGCGGTCTCCCTGGCGCTGGTTTGGGCGGCTGGTGCAAGAAGAGCAGCGATTGAAGAAGCAGCGGGACCGTTTGATTCAAATCCAACGGTTACTGCTGCTAGAATCGTTTGTTGACTAAGTTGACAAGCCTTGCATACGCGTCAACTTAGTAGGCCCACAGGTCAGCCTCCCAACCGGTGCGCCCCAGATGTCAGTGGGAGGAATCATTTTTTTCGCGTAATAAGGAGGCAGTTGATTGCGTGCGGCCAGGCCAGCGGAGGGAGTAGGGTGGGCCGGGGAAGCCTGTGCGGCATCACAGCGGGCCACAAGAGGAGGGAGCAGGCAGTCCCGCCGGTGCTAGTTTAGGCGGCTGGAGCAGGAAGATCAGAGATTGAAGAAGCACGTCGGCCGTTGGATGGACATCCAACACTAACTGCTGCTAGAATCGCGTGTTCACTAACTAAGCCTTGCATAAACAAGTCAGCCTCGAAATCTGTGGCGTGTATGGCCCATTTGCTATTATTTTTATAATTTTTACTTATTTTCTAATTCATATGGAATTTATTGCAGCCCGTTTTCCATTTTTAGAATTGCTAGCCATTTTCTGGTCAGTACGAGGGTCAAAAAATTAACTAAATATGTGGGAAATTTTGAAAATTCACAAATTTTTGCTGGGGAACGAAATATTCTTAATCCAAAAATTAATAGCCATACTAAAACAAATTTAAAAATAAAGTAGTACTATGTCATGTTAAATCCAATGAAATACGTATAAGATATTAGTGAAGAACAAAAACAAAAAAAGAAACTTAGATCCCATTTGCTATAATTTTTTTGGAATTTTCAAACCCTTTTGATATTACTTTTAACAGACATTGACCATACTCTTAAGCTAGGCCGGAATGCATCCCTCCTCGTCTTGAAAGATTTGCAGCCCAGTAATTCAGAGAAAACAAATAGGCCTAGCTTGGGTATTCTTCAAAAAGAAATACTGGGCTATCTATTTTCCCAAAGAACTGGTGCATGAGCCTTTAGCTTTATTTATTTATTTATTTATGTTTAGGGGACCATGAGCATGTACCTGGGACGGATTCATGTGAGAGCCTCCCTTCCAGTTAATTATGGCTTCTCTATTGGGCCTTCATCAGTGGGTTGCATGATATCAACAAGTGGAAAATGTGTTCCGAGTTTCAAAAAAAAAGTGTTCCGTACGATAAATAGTATGCGCTACGTATGGTACGGGGCACTAAAGGATCGAACCGTGCAACGACTTCCAAAACATTGTGTTTGTCGTTCTAACAACACATTTATTCAACCAACAGACGAAATATACTACTGATTGTACATTGAAAACAGCAGCAGCAGCAACCAGGGCTGGGGGTGCAACAGAAGCAGTAAGCAGGCCAGAAGAGTGAAGACGCAGCTCTCTCTTTCAAACCAAACATCAACCATCATTACAAAAGGGCTACCAAAAAAGAACAAGTGTCTGCATCAAACTAAATAAAGATCCTACTACACCAAGTGCATGCATCTAACTAACTGGCTCAGTTAGACGTTACTATTTATTAAGCTGTGGAGATTGGCTGACGGCTTGAACCAGATGGGTGCATGACGGGGGAAACTCCAGCCAGCAGGTCAAAGTCTGATACTTGCGACCCTCTCTCCTACTTTGGGCTGCAGAGCATGGTGACACATATCAGGGTATGGTGCATGCAGAGACTCATGGTACGCTGTGTACACATAGTTTTGCCTAATGAACGAAACCGCGCTGCCATCATGATCCTTGCCGTTGGTTATCTCCTGGTTAATCGGATAATTCAGTCCGACAAACAGAGAGCGTGTACCTAGGCTACTTACCAGCCTCCAGTCAAAAATTCCTGAAGGCCCAGAGAAGCTGGGATCCTTCTCAAAGGCCTTGCAGTGACTGTGATTGTATTCCGCAAAACAACACGTCCGGTACGTGCGAACGATCATCAATCTTTCGTCGTCGTCTGATTGAGCCAGGAACCACCTCCAACTGCCATGCCGCTTTTCTTTGAAAGGTTCTGGGATTAGGAAGGGTAGGGACACCAGGCGGCCTACAACAACATATCAAGTTGGAGTCAAATAGAAAAGGGCTCTTGGTTTAGTCAATCTTAAGAACAGCATGTTATGAGCATGAATATTTTTTCAGCAAATGTTGACAGTAATATAAGCAAGCCATCATGATATCATAGGAAAGTAACATACTGCTGTAGCAACCGTTTGTAGCGATGACTGGAGTAGGCCACCAATACGTCCAACCATAGAAGGAGTCGACAGCGTAAATGAAGCCCTTGTGTTCAATGGCATCAGAGAACCATGGAGGATGTATGATCCTGCGATGGACGTGCAGATTTATCCACTTACCGCAGTGACTTGTCAGATAGGCGAGACCGCGGTTGAAGAACGCAATTAGCCTGAAGTCTTTATAATTCGCAGATCTTGTGGGCACTTGGTAGATTACAACCTTGAGCAAATCAAACTTGGTATCATGTTGGCTACTGTAAGATTCCGAGTATTCTAGGCCGCGGTGCCAAAGTAGTGCAGTGTTAATCGAAGGAAGGGGGATCAATCGCCGGGTGTAGACCTCCACGAGCATCCAGCTGCCGCGACCGTCGATGAGCACCATCCAAGACGTGTTCATGCCAACCCAGTACATACCGTTAAGGTAGTTGAGGCTGACGGGGATCGGATCGCAGTCAAGGGGGTTGATGCTCGCCACCCTACGATCGTTATGCTGCGTGACATGCCGTTTCTGAAGATCAGGTGGCATCAGCAAGCAAGGAGCTGGCTTAAAAAGCTCCGGCCTGAGGGCTTTGAGTAAACGGTACAGCCCCGACGAGCACGCGGCGAGCGGCATGGTACTGAGATTGTCCACACGCGAAACAATGAGCTTGATTACCTCTGTTGGGAGCGAATTCCATCCACCCTTTCAGTGGACGCTGCTCGGTTCTGCCATTGTTAGTGCTTGGGTTTGGGACGAGGGGGGGAGGTGCCTTAGCGGGGATGGAAGATTGGACGAGATTATGTGCGGATAAAGATGGAGAAGCGAATATGTGCTGCGGGAAGTGGACAAGTGATGATGACTACAGCACGCCGCTTGACTTACGAGACACATACCAGCAGCGTAGGGTCATGTCGATGCCAGTCAACTTGCTTGAGTGATCACAGTACTGGTACTCCCTACAATGCTATGCCCTAACTCGCTTGAGTAGAGTAGTAGAGTAGGACTCTGCTCTACTACTAGCACCGGAGGAGTAGTATATTCTAATCTAAAATAGTTACAAACTTCAATGCCCGAGTGTGGAACGACTACGAACCGTGCTCAAAGACCGTGTCTACGTGGTGTTTGGACATGGGCGACAACCTCAACGCCAACCCGGCCCGCACTATACAGTTTCTCACCACCGTTCCAGATCATTGCGCCGTCAAGCAAGTCTTCTCCATCCCTCCTTTGGGTGTGCACTGGGAGAAGGGACAGCGGGCCTCCGGAACCCCGCCTCTCGTGATCCTGTACGAGAGAGGGGCGATCAGGTTTTTGGGGAGTGCACTCGCGCGACTGCTGGCAGCGACGACTTCACGAACGACGACTTCTTCCCCGACCTCGGCAACCTCATCCTCGACATGGGCGACAACATCAATGCCGGCAACCAGAGAGATACAGGGTGTAGGAAGCGGTTTGGGAATTTCCATGCCTTTCCAACCAGTGAGATACTCCGTACAAAGTACGATAGAGAAATAACCACAGAGAAGGAAGCTAAAAGTAAACAATCAAACGATCATTTTTGCATTTGTTTTACATTGAATCGTTTCACAAGCTTGACTAGTGCTGTTTTTCTACTTTTACAAAAACCGCATCATAATGTTAAAACGTGCATTTGCATGTACATAAGTAATAGTAGTACTCCCTCCGTCTAGGTGTATAAGTCTTCCCTCCTTCTTGGTCACGGTGCACAACCGAAGTGACTTATTGACCTGGACGGAGGGAGTAGCACAGTCTACAAGCATATATCGAGAGAGACGTGTAGTGTGATAGTATATAGTAAAGTTTGTGCTATATGCACGTTTGTTGCAAAATGTGTATGAATACACAAGGTTTCCAAACTTTCCCTTTTACATACTTAACTAAGGACGCTAAAAATTCCTGAATGTTCGGGATTTATCATTTGCGTCCCAAAACTAATGATATCGCCTTACGAAACAAAATTTATACTCCTCCTAAAAGCCACAACGCTTGCAGGAGCGCTTGCGGCGCGCCACGAGTGCCCTGGTGCGCGGCCGTTTCCTAGCGCGCCGACACAACGCCTCTTCCTCAGCCTCGCAACTCGCGAGGTGCTGATTGGCGGCTTGCCGGCGGGCGAGCACGATCTCACCGGTGTGGTGATCCGGCGCCAACAGGTACTCCTCCTCGCTGGAAGCGTGCACCCAGTCCACGTACCGCCAAGCGTAGATGAGGCGCTTGGGCCCGAGTACACTCAGGGCGTCGGCACGGGCGTCCTCCGCCACCCTCACGGCCCTCGCACGAGCCTTTTGCCAAAGAGCCAATTGCTTGACTCTCTAGGACGCGACATAGGCCTCCCAGGCAGCTTGTTCCGCGGTGCGCTTCTCTTCCTCGACCTTCTTCTCCGCCTCTATTTGGCGCGCTCTGCTAGAGGCAAAGCCTCCCACAAGGCGAAATCCATTTCTTTCCAAAGCTCCTCAAGGCTGGAGGGCTCAGTGGGCGGCGCGGCGTTCTCCTCGTAGCGGGGAGCCGACACGACCTCCGGCGCGCGTGCTGGCAAGATTGGGAACGCCGACGCGTCCACCTGACGCGTCACGGCGAGGAGCAGAACACTGACGCGTCCTCCTCGACTAGTGGCGGTGAGGAACAGAACGGCGACGCGTCGCGTTGCGGCGAGGAGCGGAACACCGACGCGTCCTCCTCGACTAGTGGCGGGGAGGAACGGAACGGCGACGCGTCGCGTAGCAGCGAGGAGCGGAACACCGACGCGTCCTCCTTGACTAGTGGCGGCGAGGAACGGAATGGCAACGCGTGACTATCCGCGCGGTGCAGCGAGGGGCTCCTAGGGCTTGGGAGGGGCAATGCCATGGTGGTCGACGTGAGAGGGAGGGCGAGGAGATAGCGATGAACGTGAACGTGAGGGGGAGGAGATAGCGATGTTGTGGGAGGCACAGTATTTATAGCGAGCAATGGCACACCTACGTAAGATATGGACTGAGCTACACTGACTTAACTGCCGGTCCAGTCGCGTCACTGACATGTGGGCCAGACCCCTGTTGGGCCCATATGTCAGTGACCGAATGCACCTGCAGTTAAGTAACAACTACGTGGGCATATTTGTTGGAGTAAATTACGGGGGAGCGAAGGGGTGGAAATATTGCTGGTCACAACGGATTGGACGAGCATGGGGGGAGGAGAGTCATGCATGCAGATTTTTTCACACGGGGTGGAGTGGTGGGACCGCCGGAGGGAGAAGGAGAGTTTGGCAGGCATATTGTTTCCACACATGGAGAGGAAAAGATTTGGAGACGAACGGGCTTCCTGCAGGTATGGGGAACGGTGCATAATAAGTCATCTTGCATGCCGGGCTAGGTATAGTCTCAAGTCATTAAAAACAAACACGCCCCACACATGTTCATATTTCAAGGTGCACTAAATTATTGCATGCGATGATTAAGGCTAGCCATAATGGTGGTATCTTAGCTGGTATCATGCACACGGGAATAGCAAACATGCTGATGTGGCAAAGAATTAAAGAAGAGAGGGGGGGTTAGAGTAACTAGTGTTCATGCATGCATTGGTAAACAAATTTTTTTGTGGAGAACGACAACACTAGTTGAGTACTTTTGCAGACTTCAAAAACTATTCCACAATGTGTCAACATTCACAATGTCAAATCAATATTTTTACACTCATTATAAAACGTAGTTCTTATACTCATTATAATCAGTACTCCCTCCGTCTAGGTGAGCAAGTCATCTTACATTGTGCACTGTGACCAAGGAGGAGGGGAAAACGAGAGATCTTAATGTTTATTTGCTAATTAATAGCATTGCATGCAATGAACTAACCACTGCATGTCGTGTTTGGTAGTCTCAAGTCATTAAAAGCATGCACACCCACATCTCCTATTGGTTGATATGTCAAGAAATAAGAAACGAGGTAGAAGTTAATGCACCGCGCCTAAGTGTTTTGGGAGTATTGTAGATATTGATATTCTTAGTATAAATTTGGTCGTGGGATTTCATTGATGCCTGTCAAAGAGTTGACAGGTCTGCTATGCGTGACCTGAAGATGAAAGCGTTGAGCATCTCGAAGTTGATCAACAATCTTCAATTGTCAAAGATTAGCCGTTCGGCCAATAAGGTGGCACACTTAATCGCTAAGTATAGCTTTGACAATAGATTAGATGGTATTCTTGTAAATAACGTACCGCCCTATGTGGTGAATATTGTATCGAATGAGTGTACTGGTGCGGCTGGTTAATTAATATAAGGTGGTGTTCAAAAAAAGTATAAATTTGGTCAAACACTTTGCAAACGGTTGACGGGAGTAAAATGGACCAGAGGGAGTATCATGCATGCGGAGTAGGCAAAAAAATTGCTTTTCTAAAAAAGGCAAAAAAATTGCTCATTTATAGCCGGTCGAAGTCTCAAAGGGCGCGACCGCGCGAGGGAGGCGAAGGTTGTGGGAGGCGCGATGTTTGACGGAATTAAGTGAAGTTACATCCACGCGCAGAAGCTATACCGTCAGGCCTACGATATGGGTCTAGTAGACATGACATCTAGTGGGTCCCGCATAGTTCTCGAGAACTCTTTGGGGGCTTGCAGCCGTTTATCCACCGGGCAAGCCAGCAACCCCACGCCGTCCGCACGCCCTACTCGTCCCCGTCTTCTACCTTACAATATTTCGCTCCCAGTCGTCCCGTCCTTTCACATTAGTTTGCTCCCAGTTTTTTTGTGGGGTACAACAGTTCAACTTCTCCTAACCATCCTCCAAAATCCATGGCCTCCCAAATCTCCATGGTCGCCGCTGAGTACCAGGTTAGAGCCATCACCGGTGATCAATTCATCATCATCTACACACGTGGATCCGAGACGGTGAAAGCATGGCTTGCTCGCTTCCTACGCATGTTCAACAATTCAACAGATGAGTGGGTCGTTGGGCTAGATGTTGAGTACACCACAGTCCTGGGACGAGAGAAGGATCTAAAGGATGAAGAGAGGAAGAAGCCCGCCGTGATCCAGGTTTGCGTACACAACGTTTGCTTGGTCTACCACATATGCCATGCCGACGTTGAGTGCCAGGATTTTAAGAACTTCCTCAAGGACAAAAGAGTGAAATTCGTTACTGTAGGCTTTAAGAACGACAGGGATGTTCTGCATCGGATAGGTCTCGTTGTAGGCCAGCCCTTCGATCTCTAGAAGGCAAGCCTGGTGTCCTCCTCTCAACCTTCAATGCTGACCCTGGCAGCAGCCATGATTAATCCTTCATACGCTAAACTGAAGAAACCTCATCACGAGTTTCATCATGCATGGGAGTCGAAGACATTAGATGAAGATCATGTCCTGTACGCAGCAATGGATGCCTACCTTTGTTTAAATATCTACAAGGGTTGGATGAAGAAGCAGAGCCCAGTGTCCGGTTCAAGCAAAGAAGCATCGGTGAAGAGAAAGAGGAAGAGGGACAAGGACGGAGTCGAGGACGTGGACTCGGACTCCGAGTAGGTGGCAGTGCCGTCGCTCATGCTGGTTCTACTGTAGTGTCAAGTTGACTAGTTGCTTAGTTTATTTTCAAGGGTGTGTTGTGCTGAGGCCCCAGCAGAACTATGTTTACGTTCTTTCTCGTTATTTGAACTCTTTAGTACGTACAGTAGTACTAGTACTATGTCTTACTACTGTTCTTCTTGCAGTTGGTACTACTGCTCGTATCTTCGTGTTCCTACTGTACTTAATACGTTCGTACTAGTAGTATAATTTGGGTCAGTCGATTTGTGAAAGAAGTTCGACGAAGCAAAGGAAGAAGACGGCAGAAGAGGGCAGAAGAGGTGGAAGAAGCCCTTCTAGCCATCCATGTTGCATCAAACGGCTACATGAGTCGACTGACCCAAATTGCTCCTTCAGATTGCAGGATCCACATGGCATTCAAGGTCTCGAAGGTAGATTCCGCGTCCGCACCCGGTTTGCGGGCTCGACGCGCGCGCGACCGGCTTCCGCTGCGACAGCCACCATGCGCGCCTCCTCCGCGCGGGCGGAGACGACAATGACACGCTAGTTCCTCCTCGCCGGCGTGCTGGAGCATGCGCTCGTCCTCCTCTTCGTACGCTGCATGCATAGACACGGCTCCACCAGATGCTCGTGTGCTTGGCAGCGCGGCGACATCGCGAGGAGGGACTGCAGACGACGTGAGCGGGCGAGCCTTCGGCTTCATGGCACAGGGATGGCGGCGACACGGCGGTGATGGGCGAGAAATTGTTGGCCGGAGCAGGCGGGCGCCGGCATGCGCAACGGCGGCGGCGGCATATTGATGAGTGCGCGTGTGGGAGCTTACTTTAGTTTTATATATAAGGTTGGTCAAACTTAAAAGAAAACCGTACTGGTACACATAAACATTAGACTTAGGCAGCGCTTTTATTAGTTACTAGCTTATGTTCTTGCCCATTGTGACCAGCCTTAGTGCCACGGCCACGATACGGAATCCTGTGCAAGCGCGTGAACCGCAGTCGCGCGGTCGATCGAACGGTGCGTCTCCGTGTCGCGCTCGAAGGACATCCACCGAACCTTTTTGTGTGTGTGTGAAAACAATCCTCGAATATTACTCAACTTTTTTTTCCTGTGAAAGTTCTTGATGCTGCAATATTTCCATATATTTGAATTTAGCTCCAGTTCATGTTTATTTGGATTTGGACGTTTTAGGTGCGCCCTAGTTTTTAATACTGATTTTGTGTGTGTGACTGAGAGAGAACGTGTGTATGTGTCCATATGTGTTGTGGCGGAAGGGCAATGTGGAGACGGTGTGCGTGTGATACAGACATAGAGAGGTGTGAATGTGCAAATGATCGTGCATGAGTGAGACATAGATAGATGCCAATACGTTGTGTATACATGAGAGAACAGTCTTCTAGTTTACTTGTGTGTGTGTGTGTGAGGGAGAGAGAGAGAGAGAGAGGAGCATCCTAACACAACAATCATCTCTCTCGATTCGTCCGTCCCTCGCACGGTCGCATGCAACACATGCATCAACGCGCACATTTTGACACCCTCACCCGGCTCCTGCCCACCTCAAGGCCCGCACAATCTCTTTGTGAATACCCATTTCTCTCCTTAGGGTTGTTTTCTCTCAATATCTGACACACACACACACAGACAGACACACGCAGCACAACACACACACACACACACTCCCCCGAGCACACAATTCATCCCCATCCAAGGTTATACGGCGACCACTCTCGCTTGTGCTTCTTTGCACCCCAACATGCACAACACATCAATCTTCAAAGAGGGCAATGAGCAGATCGAAGACGGCGACCACACCGCGCTAGAGAATGCGGGGTCATTTGGAAGCAGGGTGATGTGACGACGGCTGACTGACTCCTCCCCCACCCTCTCTCTCTCTCTTGCACAAAATTACCAATCCCTCTCTCCCCCACACAAAATTGTCAATCCCTCAACCCACGAGATCCTTCCCCTCTTGTCCATGTTTTTCCTGCTCTCTCATCAAACATGTTGTCTCTTCTCCTTCCACGTATACAAAATCCAGATGCACACGCATCTCATGTATATTACATGTATGCATCTTTCTCACAGACCTAACTTCTTCCTCTCTCTTTCTCTCTCTATCTCTCTCTCTGTCTCGTTAGGTTTGTCTCCTACTCTCTCGTCCACATACATACAATCTTTCCCGCCCTATCTTCTCCATCTTCAAAAGGTCTCTCTGCACATTTCATTCACACATTGGGATATGTCAAAGTGTTGCTTCTATAATGGCTGATGTAGAGTTATGGTTGTTCTTGTTGCATCCTACAAAGTAATAACTACGAAATGCATTTAGATTCTCATTTGACTGGGATTATGTGAGTTTGAGCATGTTGTGAAGTACTATAGACCTTGTATACATCTTGGGATTCGACAATGATTGTAACTATTGAATTGTATAGACCATTACATTCGAAGTCAATAGCCTAATATATTTATTTCACAATTTCAACAAATGATTAGTTCACTACAAACTAAGAAAACAAATGTGAACTCCCTCCGTTTTTATTTTAAGTCCGCGTATTAGCATTGGTCAAAGTAAAGTTTTGTAAACTCTCACAAATCTTATAACAAAAAATATTAACATGTACAATGACAAATAAATACCATTAGATTCATTATTGAATGTATTTTCACATCATACATATTTGTTATGGTAAATGTTAATATTTTTCTATAAACTTGGTCAAACTTTAGGAAGTTTGACTTCGGTCAAACCTAATATGCAGAGTTTACTACTACTACTCGCTAGTTGCTTAGCCGAATCACTCAACACGCCACACGGGGAGTCCAGTGTCACAAAATTTTGAGGTCAGCAGGAAAATCTCCCGCGACCCTGATTCCAGCAGTGGGAAGTTACCATCATAGCCTTCGGAACAGGCCTACGGATGACGCTTGGTAGGGGGCTGTTTTCGTAACTTTAGGTTCACCCTACCCAGCCAACCCCACCCCGGCACCCAGAGTAGTACACCTGAATACTCCCCAATTTCTATCCCCACCGCAAAATAGACTTCTCCACGGCACTGCAGCCTTCGTGCTCCTCCCCTTTACATGGACGCACTCGTCCACGGCAGCGCATCTGCCTCATCGATGACCTCATACGCCGCACTGGAGCCGGCCCACCGTCGTCGTCGTACACGGAGCCTCTTCCCCGGCATCGTCTTCCACGGTCTCGGATCTGCTTCCCGGAAGCCAACGCCAAGCGCAGAAGTACCACCGTCGTGGACAATGAACTGACTCTCGTTGCCGACCATGACTCACAGAGGCCGCCGCGACCATCGTTCTCCTCCTCGATTGGTAATGTGTGTATTGAATCACTTAGCAGTACATGTGCAGTTCCAATGTTGTTCATACCTACCCTTCAAATTTCCTGGGTGCTATTGTTCCCGTAAAAGTAATTGGTTATAGCCTCCATTGTCCAACAGAATATCAGCTTGTAATTGTGCGTCGCTCCTGTATCGCGTTGTGCTTGGGTAGGTTTTTCATCTGCAACCAGTAGTGTGGCAAATGATGGAAAGGTTTTTAGAACTAGCAAAATGCCCATGCGTTGCATGCATCAAGATGCATTTGTATGAGTAGTTTATCTTGTTGGAGATGCTCTAACATGGCAGACGAGTGCTTTAATGTTGCCCACAAGATGCGCGAGTATTACTAGTAGTATATTTTTCTTGCCATGTTGAGATTTTAAAACCACGAGTGCGAACATGCAGAGGAGCAATGAAGACCAAACACGGGATATTCGGGACATCTTCAAGGAGCGTGGCAAGTTAAAGAGGAGCTGCACCGAACCTGTAAAATGAGCTTTGGTAAGTAACACCCTTTCAATTACTTTCGTGTAGCCTCGTGTTCTTCGATGTGTATATGTTGTAGTTTCTGTTTCTCTTAAGCGTGGTGTTCTTCGATGTGTAATAAGAAGAGTCTTAATCGTCCTAATGCTTTCGCTTTTAGTTTGATGTAGGAAGTGGGTGTTCTCACCTTGTAGTCTGTTTTTATTTATTTTTTCCTTTTGAATTCACTTCTCCGAGTTCTGTTTATCTGGCTTCTACTAAATGGATCTAGGTTGCTCTAAGTATTGATCTAAAAAAGAAGTAACTTCATGTTAGGATGCAGTTCCCGCGAGGAGGGAAGTATGGTCAACCTCGAGATCATGTTTCCAAAATGAGGCTGGATTACACACAAGGTGCCATGTCGGTGTCAAAACCGGCGGATCTCGGGTAGGGGGTCCCAAACTATGCGTCTAGGCCGGATGGTAATAGGAGGCAGGGGACACGAAGTTTTACCCAGGTTCGGGCCCTCTTGATGGAGGTAAAATCCTATGTCCTGCTTGATTGATATTGATGATATGGGTAGTACAAGAGTAGATCTACCACGAGATCGGAGAGGCTAAACCCTAGAAGCTAGCCTATGGTATGATTGTATGTTATGGTTGTATGTCCTACGGACTAAAACCCTTCGGTTTATATAGACACTGGAGAGGGTTAGGGTTACACAAGGTCGGTTACAAAGGATGAGATATCCATATCCGTATTGCCTAGCTTGCCTTCCACGCCAAGTAGAGTCCCATCCGGACACGAGACGAAGTCTTCAATCTTGTATCTTCATAGTCTAACAGTCCGGCCAATGGAGATAGTCCGGCTGCCCGGAGACCCCCTAATCCAGGACTCCCTCAGTAGCCCCTGAATCAGGCTTCAATGATGATGAGTCCGGCGCGCAGTATTGTCTTTGGCATTGCAAGGCGGGTTCCTTCTCTGAATACATCACAGAAGAATTTGAATACAAGGATAGTGTCCCACCCTGCAAAATAAGTTCCACATTCCACCGTAGAGAGAATAATATTTTCGCAGATCTAATTTGCTGGCTTGTTTTGGCAGCATGACGTTATGTCATGGCCCGGTGATTATCCGAACTGTTTCTTTTAACGAGCCCCGCACATAACGTGAGGCAGTTTTTCGACACGTCTTGTCAAAGCAGAGATCGTGTCCCCTTATTATGGGATTCTCATCAATACGGGTGTGGGTAACCCAACCACGCCATCAATTGCGGCGCTTGGGGGATAAGCGAGTTATACCAGGCAAGTGGGGACGCTTAGTTTCGTCCGCTCATATAAAGGGATAAGGATTCACCTTTCTATCCATGCTTTCTTCCTCCCCTACCCATCCGTTTTCGCACACTCGAGCTCTAGCGCCCAAGTCTGCACTTCCCACCATGACCTTCTCCAATCATGTCCGGAGCGGGAGGCAGGTGGATGGTCTCCTCCGTCACGGAGGGAGACATCAAGAAACTGAGGAGAGCCGGATACCTGCCCGATGACATCGCGCACCGGCTCCCAGATGAGGGGCAGCTCATCCCCACCCCCAGGCCCCATGAGAGGGTAGTATTCCTCACCCATTTCCTCCGCGGACTGGGATTCCCTCTCCATCCCTTTTTCCGGGGGCTCATGTTTTATTACGGCCTGGATTTCCACGATCTGGCCCCGAACTTCATCCTCAACATCTCGGCGTTTATCGTCGTGTGCGAGGCCTTCCTCCGCATCAAGCCCCACTTTGGCTTATGGCTGAAGACCTTCAATGTCAAGCCGAAGGTGGTGGGCGGCCGCCAGGCGGAGTGCGGAGGCGCCATGGTGGGCAACATGCCCAACATAACATGGCTCGAGGGCTCCTTTGTGGAAACCATAAAGGGGTGGCAATCGGGGTGGTTCTATATCACCGAGCCGCGCGACCCTGCATGGGCAGCGGCCCCCGAGTTCCGATCTGGCATCCCCACGTGGCTCACCTCCTGGAAAGAGAAGGGCCTGTCCTGGGTTAGTTTGAAAGAGTTGACCGGACTCCAAACATGTATTCAAAACATGGTGGACAAGAAGCTCAAGCTTGTCAACATAGTCCAAGTTATGCTCATCCGCCGGATACTCCCGTGCCAACAACGGGAGTTCAAATTGTGGGAGTTCAATCCGGCGCGGCACCGAACTCTGAACAGGCTCTTCGAGACAACTCATGAAGATGCTTGGAGGGTGTTGTTTAAAAGTGCCGAGGTCCCTCCCCCTATTACCGAGGATCGCGGATTCAGCGTGAAGCGCCAAGCTAGTGCGGTAAGCTGCTTTACCTTTCACAGGATACTTATTTTTTATATAGATTGACTCTATGCGGGATCTAAACTCCCGTACCTTTGACAGGACTGGCAGAAGATGGCCGGACAGATCGACTGTCCGGCTCCTTTGCCCGAAGGCCCCGCAGACGCTCTTCTGGCGAAGATGCTGACTCCGGCCCCTTATAAGGTGTCGGAGAAGACCAAGAAGGCCAAGGGAACCCGAAAGAGTTCCCGACGCTAGGCGTCGTCGGACTCACCGTCCGATGACTCTGCAGCGCACTCTTCCCCCGAAGACGAGGAAGAAGAAGAAGAAGATGCTCCCCCACCGACTGGGGGAGACAAGAAAAGGAAGGCCGCCCCAACCGGGGAGGCCGGAGGGTCCAAGAAGGGAAGGACTCTCCTTCCGGACGGTTCCACCGCCGCCGCCGAAGGCGAAGACGAGTGGTTGCCCTGGGCCAAGCCCCCGGGGAGATCGTAAGTATTCGGATACCAGAGTAACTCATAGCATTCCTTTGTCGCACTGCTTTCCCTAACTCTGAACATGATTATGCAGGCTGCCGCGAACCAGCATCGATGTATCATCGGACGGCTCCTTGGGCTTGTCGGACATGGATAGCGATCCAGTCCCGACCGTCACCTCCCCTCATCCTGCTGACGACGCCGAGGTGCTGTCTCAAGAGGCACCGGGTCGAGGGGAGACAGTCCCGGAGGCGCCTCAAGGCGACCTTCCGGACTCCGGGAGCCGCGGGGACGGGGCCCCCGAGAGCTCCGAGTTCGGCCCTCAGCCGATCACCGCGCCGGACCCTCCAGCGGTTCCGGGCTCGGGCAGGCGGCCTCCTTCTAAGAGGGGCAAGACGCCTATGCCGGTGACCTCTGTCCATCCAGAGGCACCGGACAATCTGCTGGAAGCGCTTCGCAGCGCTTCCATCAACGAGGAGCACCACACTATCATGAGTGCGGTGATCCAGAAGGTTCATTCCGCCAAGAGCGGATTGACTGAAGCCTGTGCCAGCCTTCTAATAGGCTTCGAGGTAAGTGTTTTAAAATGTAGTAGAAATATTACCGCATAGACAGTAGCCCCTGATGCTTTGTTTGGTGTTCACAAAGAAAAGCCGAACAGAGGATCAAATAATATCGCAGGAGTCTAATATAAGTATGTCAATATGCATATGCAGGCTTCGCTGCTGGCGTCCGCCGCACTAACTGCGGAGGTCGCCGTACTGAAGCAGGACCTCAAGGGGTCCAGGAAAGAGCTCGGCCTTGCCAAGAGGCAGCTCGAGGAGAACAAGGGTAAGTAATACCCTGTCTTATGTATATATATAAAAGAGGACGCGATTGCAAAATGACAGGATCATCGTATGTTTGCCAGGGGCCACGACCGAGGTGGCGACCCTGAAGCAAGCGCTAACCAAGGCCGAAGATACAGCGGGCAAGGAGTGCACCGAGCGAGATAAGCACGAGGCTCAGGTGGGCGAGGTGCAGCAAGAGCTCCAGGCTCTTGTGGCGAAGCACGAGGCGTTGGAGCTTGACTCCAAGACGCGGGAGTCTGAGCTTGCCGCGGCCCTCGAGAGTGTAAAAAGTGCCAAGGCCAAAGCCCAAAAGGCCCTCCAAGAGATCGATGCGATGAAGAAGATAGCGGCGGGTAAGGCTTTCTATATGCAAAGCAAGCATGTAAAAGTAAATTACCGATTACTTACCCGGATCCGGAGCTCGTCAGGAGCATTCACAGATTTGCCCCGCAGTGTGTCTAATGCCACACAATTTTACCAGGCCGAGGACGGAAGCTCGATGGAGAAGCTGTTCTGGTCTCAGTATGCTAAGGCCGAACATCCGGTGCCAATGAGCGACCAGCTGAAGCAGATGGTCGAGCTACATAAGGCGGCCGATCAGGCCATGAAGAGCTTTATAGTCCAGTTGTGGCCTGGCGACGCCCTTCCGAACAGCTTCTTCGGCCTGGTGAGGCGGCTCATGGATGCCTGCCCGCGGCTGGAGGTCGTCAAGCGATTTTTCTGCATTGAAGGTGCACGTCGGGCTTTCGCCCGTGTGAAATTGCAGTGGGTCAAGCTAGACGCCGTGAAGCTGATCAAGGAGGGGCCGCCAGAGGGCAAGGAGCACCGCCACCCCGAGATGTACTACGAGGGTGTTCTGCCAGGAGCCCGTCTCATCACGGACGAGTGTTCGAAAGATGTAATATTTGAATGAGACTTGCTCGTTTTATCTTGTATGTATGAAAACTTGTTTCATATGCGCTATGCAACGCTTGTTGGAATTTAAAATATTACCTTCTGTTTGGCTGTTTATCCAATCTGAGAGATAGCTAGTCCTTGGCTTCTGCCCCCATGCCACGAGTGTTGGGGTGTTCGGGATAAACCTGAGCACTCTTGTTCCCATGTTTGGGTCCTTTGAGGGAGGTGCTCAGCACAACGAACAAGGCAACCGTACTAATAATGCTTTATAACTCTCACTTAGCCATAGAATTCTATAATTTTAAATTTCGGTGAAGCCCCTGGTATTCGGAAGGCCGAATTCAGGGTGCGATACACGCCTGTAAGCCGGACAGGGCCGGCCCCTCGCCCTAAGCGGCATAAGTCTTTAGGGACTCGAAAAACCTCACCGAACAGCAACCAGTCTCTCGCCTTATCATGACAGTCAGTTTTAGCTTTCTCTACTGAGGTGCTAAGCCCGGCAGAACCAGGGCACAATCGCAGTAGTTCTCCTAGCGCTACCTTAGCCGATAGAGTGGAACGTAAGGTACCAAAACATAGGAGCTGGGCAAACCCAACATTTGACCAAAGACATGATTCGGAGCTGATGCATATAATGCTATAAGTTCGGGGTGCCGCACTTGTGAAAGTGTTCGGACTTTTCACACCGCATTGTGGGGTACGTAAGCCCCTGGTGTATTGGCCGTACCAGAGTGTACGGTTGCAAGGCGTCATTAATGAACACACACACACACATATATATATATATAACAAGAATGCAATAATAGTCATAATGTCATGCACTGTTTATTAAAAAATTGCGTTAAAGCAGAGTGATACAGATAGTGCGATAAGCAAAGAGTAGGACTATGTCCCTTCCAAGGGCAAGCTGAGGAATGATATTAAATTGAATATTTCACTCGTTACTGTAATCAACCTAGGAACTCCGTGGTATAACGTAGCTGTCTGCCTCCTTGGTTGCTGCATCATGTGTTCGGCAACAGTGCTGCCGGACAGTGTTTCCAGAGATTAAGGTCCTGAAAGAAAAATAAAAATAACCAAACGGGAAGCCCCTAGTGCGGTTTAGGCCGCGTTTTGGGGCGTGCCACAGTTGTGCCCCCCTCCCCACCTGTGCCCATGGTATTTTTAATGCGTAAATATGTACGCGCGGCACGAATACCGCCGTTGGGCTGGGATTGGGGTGGCCGCCGTATTGCTACGCGAGCTCAGATCGCGCTAGGCGGTCTATTTGTCGATTGCCCCGAGCGCGCTTGAAGGTGTCCGGGCTTTGAAGCGCCGAACTGGTTGATTGCCTTGAGAGGCTGCTTTGCGCTTCTACTGCGATGGCTGCGGTGTGTTCCTCTGTTCGGAGAGAGCACTCTGTGTTTCCATTGACTATAATAACTCCGCGAGGTCCTGTCATCTTGAGCTTGAGGTATGCATAATGCGGTACCGCATTGAATCTAGAGAATGCGGTTCGCCCGAGCAGGCGTGGTAACCACTGCGGAACGGGACTATATCGAAGATTAAATCTTCGCTTCGGAAGTTATCCGGGGATCCGAAGACCACTTCCAGTGTAATTGAGCCTGTGCAATGGGCCTCTACACCTGGAATGACGCCCTTAAAGGTCGTTTTTGTGGGTTTGATCCTTGAGGGGTCTATACCCATTTTGCACACTGTGTCCTGATAAAGTAGGTTCAGGCTGCTGGCGCCGTCCATAAGGACTCGAGTGAGGTGAAATCCGTCGATGATTGGGTCTAGGACAAGTGCGGCGAATCCGCCATGACGGATACTAGTGGGGCGGTCCCTGCGATCGAAGGTGATCGGACAGGAGGACCAAGGGTTGAACTTTGGGGCGACTGGCTCCAACGCATATACGTCCCCGAGCGCACGCTTCCGCTCCCTCTTGGGGATGTGGGTTGCGTATATCATGTTCACCATCCGCACTTGCGGGGGAAACCTCTTCTGTCCTCCAGTGTGCGGCTGCCAGGGCTCCTCCTCGTCATCGCTATGCGGCCCCTTGTCCTTGTTTTTGGCAATTAACTTGCCAGCCTGCTTGAACACCCAACAATCCCTGTTGGTGTGATTGGCTGGCTTGTCTGGGGTGCCGTGTATTTGACACGAGCGATCGAGTATACGGTCCAAGCTGGACGGACCCGGCGTACTTTGTTTGAATGGCTTTTTCCGCTGACCGGGTTTAGAGCTTTTGAACCCGGCATTGACTGCCGTATCCTCAGTATTTTCGCTGTTAATGTGGCGCTTATGCTTGTTGCGACGTGACCTGCTATTGCCATCCTTGGTATCTGAGGTACCATGGTTCTTTGATATGTTATTACTGCGAGCCAGCTAGCTGTCTTCTCCCGCACAAAAGCGGGTCATGAGCGTCGTGAGAGCTGCCATAGATTTTGGCTTTTCCTGACCGAGGTGCCGGGCTAGCCACTCATCTCAGATGTTGTGCTTGAAAGCCGCTAAGGCCTCCGCATCCGGACAGTCGACGATTTGATTTTTCTTTGTAAGGAACCGAGTCCAGAATTGCCTGGCCGACTCTTCTGGCTGCTGAATTATGTGGCTCAAATCATCGGCGTCTGGCGGTCGCACATAAGTGCCCTGAAAGTTGTCGAGGAATGCGGCTTCCAGATCTTCCCAACAGCTAATGGAGTCCGCTGGCAAGCTGTTAAGCCAATGTCATGCTGGTCCTTTGAGCTTTAGTGGGAGGTATTTGATGGCGTGTAAGTCATCGCCGCGGGCCATGTGGATGTGGAGGAGGAAGTCCTCAATCCATACTGCGGGATCTGTTGTGCTGTCGTATGATTCAATATTTATAGGTTTGAAACCTTCTAGGAATTGATGTTCCATTACTTCGTCTGTGAAGCATAAGGGGTGTGCGGCGCCTCTGTATTGGGCTATATCGCAATGCAGCTCGAATGGGTCTTGCCCGCTGTGTTCGGCCCGGCCGGATTTGCTTTTACTGTATCCGGCGTGACGTTTGTCGTCTCGCAGAGTGGTGCGCCCTCGTGATCCGTAGATCGATCTTGAATGCTTTGCCTTGTCCTCCAATATGTCTCGCAGGTCCGGCGTATCTCCCCATACTTTTTTATTTGAATGGCGTTGGGGTGGAGGCTGAGCTTTTGGCTGGAATGCCTCTCTATCGCGGCCACGAGGTGGCCGATCAGCCGTATCATACGCTTCTTCCTCCAGTCGGGGTAGTAACCTGCACTTTGTGTAGTTCTTGGAGGGGCGCTCGAGTTTATATTCCTCGGCCGCGAGGACTTCAGTCCATCTATCAGCTAGCAGATCTTGATCAGCTTGAAGCTGCTGCTGCTTTTTCTTCAGGCTATTTGCCGTGGCCATAAGCCGGCGCTTGAAGCGCTCTTATTCGACGGGATCCTCTGGTACGGCGAATTCATCGTCGCCGAGGCTTGCCTCGTCTTCGGAGGGGGGCATGTGATTGTCATCCTCCTCTCCGCCTGCCGCTCTCTCAGGAGAGCTGGCTCCTCCATCCTCCTCCTCTAAATCTTGCTGGAGGGGTTTGTTGTTATTCTCGGCACTATCCAGAGTGTTATTATCTCCTGTGCCGGTATCACCACTTTTGCTTTGGCGGGACTTAGAGCGGTGCCGCTGACGTCGGTGTTTGGGTTGCTTCTTGGAGGGGTCATCCTCTGCTATCCCGTCGCCATTGCCTTCTTTGGGTGTATCCACCATGTATATGTCATATGACGAGGTGGCTTTCCAGTGCCCTATAGGTGCTGGTTCATGTTCGTCTCCTACATCGTCGTCCATACCGTCGATGTCTTCGGAGTTGAAGTCGAGCATGTCGGTTAAATCATCGACAGTGGCTACGAAGTGGGTGGCGGGTGGGCGTCGAATTTCTTCATCGTCCGCATCCCAATCCTGTTGGCCATAATTCGGCCAGGGCTCTCCTGACAAAGAGAGAGACCTTAGTGAATTCAGAATGTCGCCGAAGGGCGAGTGCTGAAAGATATCTGCGGCAGTGAATTCCATGATCGACGCGATTCAATTGGTAGGGGCACGGATGGTTCGGAGTCCAGAAAAGAGTCCGGCACCTTGGAGTCACGGGCTGCGCAGAGGGTTAGGCTGGTGTTCGGCTCGATCGCCATTGAGACTGCAGCCCCTGAGGCAGTGTCTAACCACCCGTCCTCGACTGGCGCAGTTGGCTCCGAGCTAAGGGTCGGAGCTGATGCAGGCGCAGCCTCTGGGGTACTGTTCGGCGGCAGAGCTAGGTCATACCCATCGCGACAGTGCGGCGCGCCCGGTTGTGGCTCGAATCCGTCGAAGATCAAGTCTCCGCGGATGTCGGCTGTGTAGTTCAAACTTCCAAATCTGGCCTGATGGCCAGGGGCGTAGCTTTCAATCTGCTCCAGATGGCCAAGCGAATTAGCCCGTAGTGCAAATCCGCCGAATACGAAGATCTGTCCGGGGAGAAAAGTCTCACCCTGGACCGCATCGCTATCAATGATAGTAGGAGCCATCAAGCCTAACGGCGATGACACAGAGGAACTCTCAATGAAAGCACCAATGTCGGTGTCAAAATCGGCGGATCTCGGGTACGGGGTCCCGAACTGTGCGTCTAGGCCAGATGGTAACAAGAGGCAGGGGACATGAAGTTTTACCCAGGTTCGGGCCCTCTTGATGGAGGTAAAACCCTACGTCCTGCTTGATTAATATTGGTGATATGGGTAGTACAAGAGTAGATCTACCACGAGATCGGAGAGGCTAAACCCTAGAAGCTAGCCTATGGTATGATTGTATGTTATGGTTGTATGTCCTACGGACTAAAACCCTTCGGTTTATATAGACACCGGAGAGGGTTAGGGTTACACAAGGTCGGTTACAAAGGAGGAGATATCCATATCCGTATTGCCTAGCTTGCCTTCCACGCCAAGTAGAGTCCCATCCGGACACGAGACGAAGTCTTCAATCTTGTATCTTCATAGTCTAACAGTCCGGCCAATGGAGATAGTCCGGCTGCCCGGAGACCCCCTAATCCAGGACTCCCTCATGCCAGTTCCCTAATGATGATGGATTAGACACAAGGTGCAAATTCCCAGATGATGCTGGATTACACACAAGCCAGGTGGAGTCGTCAGCTGTTCGTGTCCTCGTGGCATTAGTAAAGGCTGAAAGATAGCGTGCAGCAGCCCTTGAGAATGTAGCTGAGTTCCTGAAGAAGCGAAAAGAGCAATCAGATGCTCTCTTCACCCAAGCCAAAGAAGAGATGGAAGAAGCCAGAAATAAGCTAGCAGAGGCAGAGCAGGCTAGGCGTCTCCTGCTATCTAAAACTGTTGTCAATACAAAATTTCCTTCATAATAGCTAGGTTCAAATGTTTATCGAGTCAGCATGCCTGTTGTGATGTTCGTGCATCTACTGATGTGGCACAAAATGTTTTTTTTTCGGGTCATGTAATAACAACAATTACTTTCCAAATAATAATAGACGAAGCATTGGACATGGTATAGCACACGCGCAAGCCCGACATTCCAAGTTCAACTTCCACATCAAACTCATGTTCACAGATATCTGCAAATTCATACATAATGTCCACAACCATGATTCACTTCAAAGCCAAAAAAATGAGAGGAGAGTTATAAATAAAGAAAATCCTCTGCTAGTTCCTGCTACCAGTGCGAGCACAACAAGTCAAGACCATGCGTAAATTAATTATATTTTAGTCATTTTTATGTTCTAAACTGCCTGCCGGCTTGCGGAAGGACGTGTTGACGGCACACGTGCGGATTCAATGAAGGCAGGCGTGGCAGTCTTAAGCTGTTTGCACGCGGCGAGGAGGCGTGCTCAGCCGGGCCTGCGGTGAGTGCGGCCCTCTTGGCCGGCGCGCCGGTTCAATGCCTGCGCAATGAGAGGTCGTGTCCGTGTCAGAGCAATCACTCCCTCCAGTCCTTTTTTGTTTGGGTATAACAAAATCTCGTTTTCCATTCACATTTTACATGTAAAGTTCGTGGACAAACTTTGACCCAAAGTACGATGGGGACTAGTAAACTAGAATGGAGGTAGTAGTTTTTTTAATCAAAGAACGGTTTCCCCTTCCGATTTTCGTTAAAGAAAACCAGCATCTAAATCTAAACCATAGTATTTGCCCTAGAACTACCAGGTTCAACATATCGCAACATAAACCCATACAACCTTCATCGCAAAAAAAACCATACAACCATACACCAAGGAGGTACGTAGTACTATGAATTCCATTTTTGCTCCATACCAATCGTTCTAAAAACTACTTACTACTTATAACGCGCCATTGAAAATCGGAACTCTTAACCCCGCTAAAAAAACGATATTTTAAACGTGGTTACTCAATCTGTGGCAACTGGAGAGCCACCGCACTCCAAGTCGTTCACATGTGGTCCCGACCATCAACTCCTACGGATCAAATTATCACGCGAGCTGACTATTCCTACAAAGGTGCTCCACCACGTACCCGGTACCCGCGAATGCAGCAATCGTGCCCCCTAGGGTTTTAGGGTTTATTTGTTAACGTCGCATTTACGTAACACTCATGTGTGCGAGACAGCGAGAGGCCGACTGCGTGCGTGCGCCTCTTCTCTTCGTATATGTACTCCACCGTTTGTCTGGTGTCCAAAAAATTATAATAAATACTAGCAATGTGCCAATGCGTTGCCACACGATCAAAGTAGATTAATACAGTGGCAGAGCTAGATGCAGACTACGCCTGGGGCTGTGCTATGTTGAGTGATAAACTTCTATGATTTTCTATGCTTTGCATGAAGAAATTACAAAGGAAGTTGTTTCTAGGCCTGGGGCTATAGCCCTAGCTGCCCCAGGCCTGTCTCCGCCACTGGATTAATACATATTCACCGATTTGATAGAAAAAAAAGTCTAGCTTTGAAATACGTATATCACTAAAAATATGTTATGTTTCACTCAAAATATATTCCTTTGGCGGTTTTGATGAGATAAGGGAGGAATGTTGTTGGTTTCAAGATTCGAGAAGTGGTATATGTCTAATTTCTACTCTTACTAGCAAGATGCCCGTGCGTTGCACGGAACATCAACATCTTGTGGGAGAAAAGGATGAACGAGGGAAGGCCTTATCTGCAAATGTGGTGAAGAGTGCGGGTAAATTGCCATATTTTCCTTCCTATCCGTCAGATATAAATCAGACGACCTACATTGCAGGATGGCAGGCCCACCATCATCACCAACTCTATTTTTTATCCCTACTCTTATAATAAGCATTGTCGGTGATGATCGTGTGCCTGCCATCCTGCAATATAGGCCGTCCGATCTATATCTGACGGATAGGAAGGAAACTATGGCAATTTTGCAAAAAGATAGCCACACCCCTATCCACATTTGCAAATAAGGCCTTCCCTCATTCATCCTTTTCCCCCAAAAGATAAAGTACTCATACAAATGCATCTTGATGTTCCGTGCAACACATGGGCATCTTGCTAGTTGTTTCAAAAAGCCCATGTGTGTGTGAGAGAGAGGGCGAGTGGAGGAGGACGGAGTGCATGTGTGACAAAGACACAAGGAGTGTGTGTGCGATAGGTACCAGCTTAAAATGAGGCGATAGTGTGTGTGTGTGCACGATCGAGAGGGCGTGTCTCAAGAAGGGAAGAAAAATCTACATAGATACAAGGAGCGGGAGAGAGACATGTATGCGATGGTGGAAGCACGAGTGTGCGGGTGTATAAACCTATCTAGAGGCTAGCTAGTCGATAAATGTTTGTGAGAGAAATACGAGTCGGGGTGCGAAAGCGAGAGTTTTGTGTGTGTGAGAGAGACGGTAGTCGGGAAGGGGAGTGGAAGCAGGAGTTGTGCGTGTGTGTCTATGTGAGAGAGAGAGAGGAGACGGTAGTCGGGGTTGTCTGATCGGTAAACAAATGAATAATGTCAGTCTGAGATGGAGACGAAAAGGAGACCGCAACAAATGTTGTGTCTACAGTAGAGATAGAGAGAGTAATTTTAGTGGTATGAGTCATATGTAGAGACATATAGGGTGTGTGAGAGAATCCCATAGAGAGAAAGACAAAGTGAAAGACGAGTGGAGACTGTGTGTTTGGCGGTGAAAAAGAAAGCTTAGGTACCGAGTGATACCAGAGAACAGTAGAGACGTGAGAGATAATGAAAACCGTGTAATTTATAATGACATGGAGAGTGTGACACTTCTCAAGGGAGACGTCGAGAGACCATGTTTGCGAGGATAGGAGCAACATGAAGTGAGCGTGCGGGTGAGCTGGAGAAAAGAGAGTGATAGCTACCTGAAGGAGCATGCATGCGAGAGAGATGGGCGTGAAAGGAGTGAACAAAAAAGGGATTCAAATATTTGAATTCGAGATGATGATACATGTAATCCATACTCGAACCAAAATTGATCTATCAAACATGCATACTCATATAAATTCACGCACATCTATGTTATTTAATATGTAGATATTACTGATCCATACATTTTAGTACAACATAATTTGGTTAAATTTTTTCGAATTCAACCTTAAGATTTCGAGATCATTGTATTTTTAAATCATATTATACATATAAAGGAGCAGAATTCTTTGTTGTGCTTTTGAAAGTATATATAAAAATGATGTATATAGAATGTAATTCCAATTGAAAATGGATCCCGCCCGAAAAAAACTAGAATACAAACGGGATTCGAATTGAGTTGGCACGGTAAACGTGCACTCTGCAAAATTTGAACGAAGCAGGGAAAGTCGCAGTAACCGCCCGAAACCAAAATCTGCGAGATGGAAATCACTACTGCCTATCCCTGCCATGCAAAGCCTATATGCTGGATTTCTATAGGTTTCGATAGGGGTAGGTTTGTAATTTCACCCAAATGTGACGTAATCGCCTCTCACCCGGATTCATACACGGTGGGTGCCAAAACACAGTGTGTCCTCGGCCGAAATCGACTCCCTCCCGGATTCATATTCATACATGGTGGGCGCCAAAAACAAACTCTCGTCGGCAAATATTTGGTGTATGCGAGATTACCGTCCTATCCCCAACCCACTAGTGTTGCTGTGATGTAGTAGAAATTTGAAACGGGGGCTAAGTTTGTAAATTTACTCGCATTTGAGACAAGCGCGCCCTGAATACATGGTTCCCCCTTCCTCTCTACCTCCCTTTTCCCCATTCGTACTCCGTGGGTGCCAAAACACCCTCTCCACCCCACCCTCCTCCGTCCGCCACCCCATCCACCGCCGTCCTCCTCCACCATGCCGGAGCTGATACCTCGACGTCGCCGTCCATTACAAGAGATCGACCTCTCTCATCCACGGCTTCGGACCGGGATCCTTGCATCCCGTCCTCTCGCTTCATCCCCGCCGTCGTCCACCTTGTCGGCGCCGCTCCTATGACCGTCTCATCCACCACGCCCCACCGCCACCGTCTACCCTCCTAGATCTGCTTCCACGCTGCCGACAGCCATCGCTACCGCAACACCATCAAATTCTCAACAGATGCGTACACGGCGCCACACCAGAGGCGATACTCTTTCGTATCTGCTCAACTTATTTATCGCAGCAAGAAAATAGATTGCCACTGCTTTACTCTGATTTCTTGTCTTGGTTACGAAGTTGCCTTTGTCCGGTTTGCACCTTCAGATCCGCCATGGCACGCTCAACACCATACTCGCAATGCTTATGGTTTTCCCCTTTTATATTCCACACTAGTTAAATCACAGTAGACTAAATTTCAAAATTGGGTTAGTCGATTTTTCAGAGCTTGCCGGAGTTCGCCGGTGCGATCGAAGGGGCTCGGGTGGGGACGGTGGTTGTGGGGGCGGTGGTGGGGCCTCATTGAATGAAGAAAACTCGACGCGGGTGGGGGCGGAGGTGGGGGTGGCAGAGGAACACAGGCGGTGGGGCCGGTGGTTCGGCCGGCGGCCCGTGCGGTGTTCTGTATGGGAAGCACAGTATGTTCCTTGTCAGGAAGGGGAGCAGGGACATCTGCAGTCAACAGCTGATAGAGCTGGCATGTACGTGATCGATAGGCTTTCAATTACTAGCGGCAATACAACACCGTAATTTCCAGCCAGTTCCACTTTTCCGATTTATATATCTTGGTTATGGTGTACCCCTGTTATGTACACTATGATCTGCCTAGTTGCTGTGTGCTCTTGTTATCATGGTTTGGCAATAAACTCTCTATACAGTATATTATGAACCTATCATCTGCCGGCTATCCTTACTTCTGGAGCCTATTTTTTGTGTACTTGTGCCAGATTATATAAATGCACGCACCATATTACAGCACACATGAGCTCTCTCATCAGAATCCAGTGATAGCACACAAGTGTTTACAGGGGCGCCCCTATATTAGACTATCATTTGCATTACAAAGATAATCTCACAACTATTTATGTTTTCATGGTTCTCAGATATTATACGCAATTACAGTGAATATCAGAATCCGCGCATCAGAAGAATATTTTGCAACACTGCAATGACTTACAAAATTGGCAGCAAGGCATTGAGTGCCATTCTGGAAGCAATGAAACTCGTATGCTCCCCACCTGTTGATTCTTGTTCAGAATATCATCCTAATGACTATTCTAACCTCGAGGAGTCAAAGGCAGATGGCCTGTCCTGTTCACCCATCAAGGTGAATGTTCTAATTTGGCAAGGTTTTATTGATTGCACGTATCTTGCATATGTTGTCTTGCATTTCTTCTACTTTGTTGCATCGCCATCTGCTTAGTTTACTCATCATATATGTCGAGATGTCATGCCCATCCATTATCAATACATATTACATTTGTCATCATACCATGTTTTTCCACTCAAATGATGTTCTTGTGCATCAGACATCAAAAAGGAAGAGGGTGATTGCCGAACCTGAAGGAGCACCAGCAAAGTCCTTCAAAAACGTGGTGGTGCCGGAGAAATCAGACAGCACACCACTTATATTGGCTGTACAACCAGTGACACAAAACATAGGACCGACTCCAGCAGACTGTACCCATACTTCACTGGCCACACCACTAGCCCCACCACACAGGACGTGCACTCCAGCAATACGTATACCGATTTCATTTGCCATAGCACCAGCTGTACCACAGAAAAATCCCACTCCAGCAAAAAGTACAGCAAGTCCACCGGCCGAAGACCTATCCCAACTGCAGAGATGGCCAATTCTTGCAGATTGGAACCCCGTTCCATTTATTCCTAGTTTAAAAGACAATGCTTTCAATGTTGTTAGAGACTACATGCATATATTCCCATCATGGGAAGATTATTGTGAAGACAAACACCATTTTTACATCTTCCTATCCAAATTACGTGTAAGTGCTATTATTCATGGTTATTATTTTCTTGTTTTCTGCTGATTGAACACATCAATGATTTACATTACATTGTTGTAACTAGGGAGGGTCAATCTGGATAGTCATGACGAGCAAAGCTTGCTTGTGCTTTTCAAGGAAGCATTGCAGCAGTATCGGTGTTACCTGAGGAAATCACACTTTAATGGCAAGTCTATAAACGAATTTCTGGTGAAGTCTCCTGTGCTAAATTTAGAAGACATTGAATGGAAAAACCTTGTTATGCACTGGTCTCGTTCCCAGGATGAGGTACTGTCTATGAAATCACATGACAATTTGAACTTCTACTTTTCCGCATGTGCCTTACGGATCTTTTTTGCAGGAAATCTGCTCGAGGAAGAATTCCAGTTTGACAAGAACGACAGGATATCGCAAATATGTTGCCCGCTGCTTTGCTCTTGTTAGTACCTGTTGTCCTGTATCACTGTACTTGCATACATACCTGGTTCATTATGTGACAGCAGTATGCATGATAACTTGCTTATCAATTGTTCTCTCCAAATTATCTGATCTGTATGAATGGTTACATTAGTGTAGAATATATCCAATGCCAATGTTTTTTTAGCTCTGCATTGTTCTTGTAAGTACATGCTGTCCTTTATCACTGTACTTATAATGACAGGTAGTTGTTCATGTACCATCACTCTGCAGCTTATTTTCCTTTGCCCTCCATTTTCTACACATCAGATCTATATTTACTCTTACCATTAGGTTGGTACTGAAGAAGTTTAGTTGTGCATTGCTCTTGGCTGTACCTTTTGCCTGTATCGCTGCACTTACATTTATAGTTACTTGGTTATGTAGCATCACTCTTCATCTTATCTTAAATATTCTCCATTTTTTCATATATTATCACATCTATATTTACTCTTAACAAAATGTAGAATAAAGGCAATGCGAAGAAGATTCTGTGGTAAACTTCTTGAATTGCCCCCCCCCATCAGCATGGATAAGGCCTTTATAGAGCCTGTCTTCACCAATAATGTAAGTTTGTCCATCTCAAGCCTTCAAACTTTGTTGTATATATTTGGTTAGGCATGACTGCAACAACTGTTTATTTTTTGTGTTTGCATCAAATTGCTTGTTTAAAGTTTATTATATGTAGTTCATAAACAAAAGTTCGTCCTTTCTCAATTTAAGTTTTCAGTTGTACAACCAAGTTCCTTCTTCATAACATGTAAATTAAACTATACAGAGCAAGTGGTCTTCTTTTGCACTGCATGTATGCTTCTGTTCTTCATCTGTAATCCAGTGGTGTGGTGAACCTACCCACTACAGCACAATGTCATATTCTGCAATGTCTTAACTATGAAAAATGTCATATCATTATACTATTATTTAAACCGTCTCTTTATTTGCCAATCTGAAATGGTATAAATTGACACCACACTAACCATTGATACTTATGAGTTCTTGATCTGTAGTCCAGTGGTGTCGTGAAGCTACCAACTCCTCCACAATGTCATTTCCTGCCATGTCTTGACCTGAACAATACCATATTGTGTTAATGTGTAGGATCGAAAGTATGTCTAGAGGGGGGGGGTGATTAGACTACTTGACCAAATAAAAGCTTAACCTTTTCTCAATTTTAGTTCTTGGCAGATTTTAGCTAATTTAGGACAAGTCAAGCAATCATCACATAATTCAAGCAAGCATGCAAAGAGTATATAGGCAGCGGAAAGTAAAGCATGCAACTTGCAAGAATGTAAAGGGAAGGGTTTGGAGAATTCAAACGCAATTGGAGACACGGATGTTTTTCCCGTGGTTCGGATAGGTGGTGCTATCCTACATCCACGTTGATGGAGACTTCAACCCACGAAGGGTAACGGTTGCACGAGTCCACACAGGGCTCCACCCAAGGGTAACGGTTGCGCGAATCCACACAGGGCTCCACCCACGAAGGGTCCACGAAGAAGCAACCACCCACAAAGGGTCCACGAAGAAGCAACCTTGTCTATCCCACCATGGCCATCGCCCACACAGGACTTGCCTCACTAGCGGTAGATCTTCACGAAGTAGGCAATCTCCTTGCCCTTACAAACTCCTTGGTTCAACTCCACAATCTTGTCGGAGGCTCCCAAGTGACACCTAGCCAATCTAGGAGACACCACTCTCCAAGAAGTAACAAATGGTGTGTAGGTAATGAAATCCTTGCTCTTGTGCTTCAAATGATAGTCTCCCCAACACTCAACTCTCTCTCATAGGATTTGGATTTGGTGGAAAGAAGGTTTGAGTGGAAAGCAACTTGGGAAGGCTAGAGATCAAGATTCATATGGTAGGAATGGAATATCTTGGTCTCAACACATGAGTAGGTGGTTCTCTCTCAGAACATATGAGTTGGAATGGTGTGTGTGTTCTGATGGCTCTCTCTTCGAATGAGAAGAAGGTGGAGGGGTATATATAGCCTCCACACAAAATCCAACCGTTACACAGTTTTCCAATCTCGGTGGGACCGAATCAATAAACTCGGTCGGACCGAAAATGTAAACCTAGTGACCGTTAGAGATTTTCGGTGGGACTGATATGCAACTCGGTAGGACCGATATGGTTAGGGTTTGGGCATAACGTAATCTCGGTGAGACCGATTACACAAACTCGGTGAGACCGAATTTGGTAATTAGCTAACCAGAGAGTTGGTCAGGCAAACTCGGTGGGACCGATTTGCTCTTTCGGTGAGACCGAGTGGAACTCGGTGAGACCGAAAAGTTACAAAGGGGAAACACTGAGTTTACATTGCAATCTCGGTGGGACCGATTCGCTCTTTTGGTGAGACCGAAAAGTTACGAAAGGGAAACAGAGAGTTTGCAACCCCATCTCGGTGAGACCGAGATCCCTATCGGTAGGACCGAATTGCTAGGGTTTGGCAGTGGCTAATGACAAGTGAAACTCGGTGGCGCCGGATAGGAAGAATCGGTAGGACCGAGTTTGGCTTAGGGTTTAGGTCATATGTGGATATGGGAAAGTAGTTGAGGGTTTTGGAGCATATCACTAAGCACATGAAGCAAGAGGCTCATTAAGCAACACCTCATCCCTCCTTGATAGTATTGGCTTTTTCTAAAGACTCAATGTGATCTTGGATCACTAAAATATAAAATGAAGAGTCTTGAGCTTTTGAGCTTGAGCCAATCCTTTGTCCTTAGCATTTTGAGGGTTCCACTTTCACATCCATGCCATGCCAATCATTGAGCTTTCCTGAAATAATCATCTTGGAATAGTATTAGCTCAATGAGCTATATGTTGTTATGAATTACCAAAACCACCTAGGGATAGTTGCACTTTCATAATGCAAATTTAAACTGTGTCACTTTATTCGTCAGTAAGAAATGTGATGAATTGTCAGCACTGATACTTTTATGTGCAAAACCTGTCATCTATCTGCTTGTTTATGTTTCAGAGTGAGGAAGATATAAGTGTTGAAGAAGCGTAGTCTCATCATCTTGCTCAGCTGCTTGCGCTGCAGCTCCCCAGCAGGGCTAACCTTTCTTGAACTCTATTGAAGTGTTGTCGGTTTTGTATATTATTTTGTCGGCGTGTTTATTTGCACTGGTGGCGATCTTTGATGCCCAGTGTATGTAATTTGCTATCTGCTTGTGCTTTATTATCATAGTGGCGAACTTTGATGCCTAGTGGATTTAATATGCCGTAATTTCTTTAATGTATAGTATAGGTTTTTTCTTATTCACGATGCTGTAGTTATTTTACTGTATATATCCTGTCTTCGCAGTAAACCGGCCAAACCGTAAAATTACGGTACATAATCGGGTCGTCATGCAATCACGATGTAGGTTGGGCCTGAAACATGCCGATCAGCTCACGGGCCGGCAGCAGCCCGAAATGAACCCTGGCCCATGATTGTGCGAATCAAATCACGGGCTTTTAACAGGCCGAAAAATTGTCTCGGTCCTTGTTTGGCCCAATCAGATATCGGCTGCGAGCAGGCCGGATGCAAAGCGGACCGTAGTTAGGCCCAACTATATGACGGGCTTTTAACAGGCTGAAATTAATATAGGGCCGAAACGTTAAACAGGCCCTTAACAGGCCAACACTAATATTAGGCCAAATTACTAAGTGGGCCTTTAGCAAGTGGGCCCAAAAGCATAGTGTCCAGTTGACGGGCCGAATCTGATATGGGCCATAATTAGGCCCAAAACCTCTTAAAGGGTCGGACCTGATCTGGGCCATAATTTGGCCCAGAACGTGGTAGGCTTTTAACGGGCCGGATCTCATATGGGCCACTATTAGGCCCGGAGCGTGGCAGGCCATTGATAGACCGGATCAAATATGGGCCGGCATTTGGCCCAAAACATGGCAGCCAGTTAATGGGCCGGCCTACTAGGGTCTTCAAAATCTTGTGGGCCTACAGCTAGGCCGGCCCATTAATGTCGGCAAAATCTCATGGGCCTTTAGCTGGGCCGGCCCATTATGATCCGTAAGAATTTTGTGGGCCTTTACCTGGGCCGGCCTATTATGGCACACAAAAATCTTGTGGGCCTTTACCTGGGCCGGCCCATTATGGCCCGCGAAATCTTGTGGGCCTTTAGCTGGGCCAGCCCATTATGGTCCGCAAAATCTCGTGTGCCTTTAGCTGGGCCGGCCCATTATGGTCCGCAAAATCTTGTGGACCTTTAGTTGGGCCGGCCCATTTAAACTTGTTGGGCCATGCCACGTGTCGACGTATCATAGGCGCCTTCTGTCCAGTGAGTGGATAACATCTGTCCCGACGATGAGCCGACACGTGTTTCCTCTAGCCAATGATGATTTTACATGTGGAAAATCCCCATTGGTCGGGGCTGTTAACGGGTTATCGGATCCAAAACCCGACCCGATAGCTTAACGGTGTTCCGTTACGGTGGATGCCACGTGTCGGTCACCCTTGACGAAAGCACTTCTGTGACGCGCGATTTATTGTCATGGAAGTGGACACTTCCGTGATGATAATTTTGGTAATGTCATGGAACACTTCTACGACAGCACAGGTATGACTATCTTGATTCTGTCATAAATTTGTCATGGATGTACATGCATGACAAAAAAAGCGACCTACTGTGACAAACACGTATCATCATGGAAGTGTATTTTTTTTGTAGTGCAAGTAACATACCGTTGACAAAGGGAATAACGTATGTTGTCATTACGTTACGACCGATAAAGATCTTCATAGAATATGTGGGAACCAATATGAGCATCCAGGTTACGCTGTTGGTTATTGACCGGAGAGGTGTCTCGGTCATGTCTGCATAGTTCTCGAACCCGTAGGCTCCGCACGCTTAATGTTTGATGACTATTTTGTATTATATGAGTTATGTGATTTGGTGACCGAATGTTGTCCGGAGTCCCGAATGAGATCACGGACATGACGAGGAGTCTCGAAATGGTCGAGAGGTAAAGATTCATATATAGGACCGTAGTATTCGGACACCGGAAGTGTTTCGAGGGTACCCGGTACGTATCGAGTCACCAGAAGGGGTTCCGGGCACCCCCGGCAAAGATATGAGCCTTATTCGGCCAAGGGCGGGACAGACCAGCCCCTAAGGGGCTGGTGCGCCCCCATATGGGCAGGCCTAAGTGTAGAAAGGAAAAGGGGAGGAGGAAAGGAAACAAAGGGAATAGGATTCCCCTTCCTTTCCCCTCTCCCCTCTTTCCTTCCCCCTTCCGGAGATAAGGAAAGGGGGAGGCCGAAATGAAGGAGGCCCCCAAGTAGGATTCCTCCTACTTGGGGCGCCCCATGGCTGTTCCCCTCCCCCTCCCACCTATATATATGTGGGGAGGGGGCGCCTAGAACACACAACAAACATTGTTAGCCATGTGCGGCGCCCCCCTCCACAATTTACGCTTCCGGTCATATTCACGTAGTGCTTAGGCGAAGCCCTGTGCGGATCACTTCACCATCACCGTCACCATGCCATCGTGCTGACAAAACTCGGAGGTGCCGTACGCTCGGTTCTTGATCGGTCTGAGCGAGAAGAAGTTCGACTACATCAACTGTGTTGTCAAACGCTTCCGCTTTCGGTCTACAAGGGTACGTGGACACACTCTCCCCCTCTCGTTGCTATGCATCTCCTAGATAGATCTTGCGTGATCATAGGATTTTTTTTTTAAATTGCATTCTACGTTCCCCAACAGTGGCATCCGAGCCAGGTCTATGCGTAGATGATATGCACGAGTAGAACACAAAGAGTTGTGGGCGATCATAGTCATACTGCTTACCACCAATGTCTTATTTTGATTCGGCGGTATTGTTGGTTGAAGCGGCCCGGACCAACCTTACAAGACCACGTTCATGAGACCGGTTCCACCGACAGACATTCAACTTGTTTTGCATAAAGGTGGCTGGCGGCTGTCTGTTTCTCCAACTTAGTTTGAATCTAATTTGACTACGGCCGGTCCTTGTTGAAGGTTAAAACATCACACTTGACGAAAAATTGTTGTGGTTTTGATGCGTAGGTACGAACCGTTCTTACTAGAAGCCCATAGCAGCCACGTAAAACTTGGAACAACAAAGTAGAAGACGTCTAACTTGTTTTTGCAGGGCATGTTGTGATGTGATATGGTCAACACATGATGTGATATACGTTATTGTATGAGATGATCATGTTTTTGTAAAAGTTATCGGCAACTGGCAGGAGCCTTATGGTTGTCCCTTTATTGTATGAAATTCAATCACCATGTAATTTCTTTACTTTATCACTATGCATTAGCGATAGTTGTAGAAGCAGTAGTTGGCGAGGCGACAACGACACTACGATGGAGATCAAGGTGTCAAGCTGGTGACGATGGAGATCATGATGGTGCTTTGGAGATGGAGATCAAAGGCACAAGATGATGATGGCCATATCATGTCACATATTTGATTGCATGTGATGTTTATCTTTTATGCATCTTATTTTGCTTAGTACGGCGGTAGCATTATAAGATGATCCCTCACTAAATTTCAAGGTATAAGTGTTCTCCCTGAGTATGCACCATTGCGACAGTTCATTGTGCCGAGACACCACGTGATGATCGGGTGTGATAAGCTTTACATTCACATACAACGGGTGCAAGACAGTTTTGCATGTGCGGAATACTCGGGTTAAACTTGACGAGCCTAGCATGTGCATATATGGCCTCGGAACACTGAGACCGAAAGGTCAAATGTGAATCATATAGTAGATATGATCAACATAGAGATGTTCACCATTGAAAACTACTCCATCTCATGTGATGATCGGACATGGTTTAGTTGATATGGATCACGTGATCATTTAGATTACTAGAGGGAAATCTATCTAAGTGGGAGTTCTTAAGTAATATGATTAATTGAACTTAATTTATCATGAACATATTCCTGATAATATTTTGCATATCTATGTTGTAGATCAATAGCTCGCGTATACTCCCATGTTTTATTCTTGATATGTTCCTAGAGGAAACTAAGTTGAAAGATGATAGTTGCAATGATGCGGGCTGAGTCCGTGATATGAGCATTATCCTCATTGTTGCACAGAAGAATTATGTCCTTGATGCACCGCTAGGTGACAAACCTATTGCAGGAGCAAATGCAGACGTTATGAACATTTGACAAGCTCGGTACGATGACTACTTGATAGTTTAGTGCACCATGCTTTACGGCTTAGAACCGGGACTTCAAAAATGTTTTGAATGCCATGGAGCATATGAGATGTTCCAAGAGCTGAAAATGATATTTCAGTCTCATGCCCATTTTAAGAGGTATGAGACCTCTGACAAGTACTTTGCCTACAAGATGGAGGAGAATAGCTCAGCTAGTGGGCATGTGCTCAGAATGTCTGGGTACTACAATCGCTTGAATTAAGTAGGAGTTAATCTTCTAGATAAGATAGTGCTTGACAGAGTTCTCTAGTCACTATCACCAAGTTACTAGGACTTCATGATGAACTATAATATGAAAGGGATGACGAAAATGATTCCCAAGCTCTTCGCGATGCTGAAATCGGCAATGGTAGAAATCAAGAAATGGCATCAAGTGTTGATGGTTAACAAGACCACTAGTTTCAAGAAAAAGGGCAAGGGAAAGAAAGGGAATTTCAAGAAGAATGGCAAGCAAGTTGCCACTCGAGTGAAGAAGCCCAAAGCTAGACCTAATCCTGAAACTAAGTGCTTCTAATGCAAAGGGAATGGTCACTGGAAGCAAAACTACCCCCAAATACTTGGAGGATAAGAAGGATGGCAAAATGAACAAAGGTATATTTGATATACATGTTATTGATGTGTACTTCACTAGTGTTCATAGTAGCCCCCTTGGTATTTAATACCGATTCAGTAGCTAAGGTTTGTAACTCAAAACAGGAGTTGCAAAATGAACAGATACTAGTTAAGGCCGAGGTGACGATGTGTGTTGGAAGTGATTCCAAGGTTGATAAGATCACCATCGCACACTCCCTTTACCTTCGGGATTAGTGCTGAATCTAAATTAAATGTTATTTGGTGTTTGTGTTGAGCATGAATATGATTGGATCATGTTTATTGCAATACGGTTATTCATTTAAGTCAAAGAATAATTGTTACTCTATTTACATGAATAAAACCTTCTATGGTCAAACACTCAATATAAATGGTTTATTGAATTTTGATTGTAATGATACACATATTCATAATATTGATGTCAAAAGATGCAAAGTTGATAATGATAGTGCAACATATTTGTGGCATTGCCGTTTAGGTCATATTGGTGTAAAGCACATGAAGAAACTCCATGCGAATGGATTTTTGGAATCACTTGATTATGAATCATTTGATGCTTGTGAACCATGCCTCATGGGCAAGATGACTAAGACACCGTTCTCCAGAACAATGGAGCGAGCCGCTGACTTATTGGAAATAATACATGCCGATGTATGTGGTCCGATGAGTGTTGAGGCTCGCGGCGGGTATCGTTTGTGACGCCCCCGATTCAATCGTACACTAATTATAAACGCAAACGTGTACAATCAAGATCAGGGACTCACGGGAAGATATCACAACACAACTCTACAAATAAAATAAGCCATACAAGCATCATATTACAAGTCAGGGGCCTCGAAGGCTCGAATACAAGAGCTCGATCATAGACGAGTCATCGGAAGCAACAATATCTGAGTACAGACATAAGTTAAACAAGTTTGCCTTAAGAAGGCTAGCACAAACTAGGATACAGATCGAAAGAGGCGCATGCCTCCTGCCTGGGATCCTCCTAAACTACTCCTGGTTGTCGTCAGCGGGCAGCACGTAGTAGTAGGCACCTCCGATGTAGTAGGAGTCGTCGTCGACGGTGGCGTCTGGCGCCTGGGCTCCAACATCTGGTTGCGACAACCAGGTAGAAGGATAGAGGGAAAAGAAGGAGAAAGCAATCGTGAGTACTCATTCAAAGTACTCGCAAGCAAGGAGCTACACTACATATGTATGCATTGGTATCAAATGGAATAAGGGTATCATATGTGGACTGAACTGTAGAATGCCGGAATAAGAGGGGGATAGCTAGTCCTTTCGAAGACTACGCTTCGGGTAACCTCCATCTTGCAGCAGAAGAAGAGAGTAGATGGTAAGTTCACCAAGTAACATCGCATAGCATAATCCTAACCGATGATCTTTCCCTCGTCGTTCTGTGAGAGAGAGATCACCGGTTGTATCTGGCACTTGTAAGGGTGTGTTTTATTAAGTATCCGGTTCTAGTTGTCATAAGGTCAAGGTACAACTCCGGGTCGTCCTTTTACCGAGGGACACGGCTATTCGAATAGATCAACTTCCCTGCAGGGGTGCACCACATAACCCAACACGCTCAATCCCATTTGGCCGGACACACTTTCCTGGGTCATGCCCGGCCTCGGAAGATCAACACGTCGCGGCCCTAGCTAGGCACAATAGAGAGGCCAGCATGCCGCTCTAAGTGCTATGGCGCAGGGGTTTGGGCCCATCGTCCATTGCACACCTGCACGTTGCATGGGCGGCCGGAGAGCAGACCTAGCAACCTTCATTACAAAGGAAGTTGCGTTACGCGGTCCAACCCAGCGCGCGCCACTCAGTCGCTGACGTCACGAAGGCTTCGGCTGATACCACGACGTCGAGTGCCCATAACTGTCCCCGCGTAGATGGTTAGTGCGTATAGGCCAGTGGCCAGACTCATATCAAATACCAAGATCTCGTTAAACGTGTTATCTTGAAATAACCGCGAACGCCGACCAGGGCCAGGCCCACCTCTCTCCTAGGTGGTCTCAACCTGCCCTGTCGCTTCGCCACAAAGATTCACACAGAGGGTCGTTGGGACAAAGGTCCTTTCAGCCCCCAATCCGTGAATCACTCGCGGGTGCTCCACGAGCCGACCCGACTTTAGTCACCACATGTATCACGTATAAAGTATATAGTATATACCCGTGATCACCTCCCGAGTGATCACGACCCGATAGTATAGCATGGCATACGGAGAAGAATGTAGGGCCACTGATGATAAACTAGCATCCTATACTAAGCATTAAGATTGCAGATAAAGGTAACAACAATAATAGCAAGGACAGGATATGCATCAGGATAGGATTAACGGAAAGCAGTAACATGCTACACTACTCTAATGCAAGCAGTATAGAGGAGAGTAGGCGATATCTGGTGATCAAGGGGGGGGGGGCTTGCCCGGTTGCTCTGGCAAGAGAGAGGAGTCGTCAACACCGTAGTCGTACTGGGTAGCAGCGGCGTCGGTCTCGATGTCTAGCGAGAGAAGAGAGGAAAGAAACAATAAATATCAAGCAAACAGATGCAAGACATGACAAAGCGTAATGTTAGGTGTGCCCTAACACGGTATGAGGTGGTACCGGTGAAGGGGGAAAACATTCGGGAAAATATCCCCGGTGTTTCGCGTTTTCGGACAGACGAACCGGAGGGGAAAAGTTGCGTGTTTGCTATGCTAGGGATGCGTGATGGACGAACGGGCTGCGTATCCGGATTCGTCTCATCGTTCTGAGCAACTTTCATGTACAAAGTTTTTTCATCCGAGTTACGATTTATTTTATATCAATTTTGAACGTTTTTAAACCATTTTTAGAATTAACAGAATTAATTTAATTCTAAAATTCATTTATGACATCAGCATGACATCAAGGTGGCGTCAGCAGTCAGTTGATTAGTCAAACTGACGCGTGGGTCCTGCATGTCATAGGTTGTTTAGTTAATTAACAGTAGTTAATTAGGTTAACTAAACATAATTAATTAAGTTAATTAATTAAGTTAATTAATTAATATTTTTATTTTATTTTATTTTATTTTATTGATCTAATGATTCTCACATGGGTTATTATACCGGGGGGGGGGGGGGGGGGGGGGGGGGGTGTTATTTGCTAAAGGGGATTAGCCCTAATCTGGATTTAGGGCCAGGCCCCATCTGGACGGACTCCACCGAGCCCCTCCAGTGGCTGGGCGCGCACGGGAGCACGAGATCCGGCGGCCAGGGACGGAAGTGGCGACGCGCATTGGGTAGGGGGCCGCCGGCGCGGGCAGGGCGCAGCGCCAAGCGGGTGAGGAGGGCGCGGCGCGGCGACACGCCAGGCAGTAGGAGGAGCGGCAAGGCAGTGAGGCCGAAGCGCGCGCGAAGCGGCCAGGAGTAGCGAGCGGTTGCAGGCGGACGAGGCCAGGCGCGGCGCGGCCACGGGCGCAGGCGGGCAGCGGGAAGGCTGGGCAATAGGCGAGCTTCGGCGGGCGCCAGCGTGCAGCAGTAGCAGAGTGCAGCAGCAGGTAGTAGCAGAGGATGGCCGGGAGCAGCGGTAGTGGTCGGCAGAAGAGCAAGCAGGCGCGGGGCGAGGAGCCGACGAACACGGGCAACGTAGGGGCGCGGCCAAGGGCGCACCGCGCGTGTGGGAGTGCGGCCAGACTAGTAGGGGGCGGCGAGCAAGGGGCGGACCCGCACAGGAGCTCGGGTGCGGCAAAAGTAAGGTCCGGCCATGGCGGTGGGGGTGCGGCATACGGCGACGGATCGACGGAGTAAGGGACGGGATCGGACGAGGGGCTCACAGCGGTGCTCGTGGAGGGCTCGGGGAGGCCGGGGTGAGCAGACGGCGGCGGATCGGGCGGCGGGGTCGCGGTGGCCGTGGCAGGGAAGATGACCCGATGACGGGGCTGCACGGCATTTTGGCCTCGATCCACAGGCGAGGACGAACTAGACGAGGGTGACGAGGCTCCGGGGCACCTTCTTGTAGCTCGGGGAAGCTCCGTTGCACGTCAACGACGGTGACGTAGTGACGGCCGAGCTCGGGCAGCTCGCGCGAGAGGGAGAGGTAAGAGGAGAGGGGAAAACGAGGGGAGTGGGGGACTAGGGTTTCTAGGAGGGAGAGAGGGGCGTCCGAGGGGACTAGTAGGCGGGGGGGCATGGATGCCCGGCGCGTGTCCACGGCCGGCCATGGCGCCGTGGATGCGTTGCCACGATCCCCCTGATGAACAGAGGAGGGGGACGACAGTAAGTGGGCCGGCCTTGTGGCTAAGGCCCAGGGAGAAAGTTGGGGGCCCTTTTTTTCTTTGCCTTTTTTTATCTTCTACTTTTGTATTTTCTTTTCTTTTATTTCGGTGGGGGTCTTTTTCTTTACTTTGAAATCCTTTTCTATTCTTTTCTCTTTTGTTTTCTTTCTTTTGTGTTTTATATTTACTTTTAGCACTAAACCATATTTCTGAAAAATGTGTGGCTGGTCTCCAAAATCAGTAAGCAATATCCCTCACTGCCACAAAAAGTTTAAACCCGAATAAAATAGTTTAGTATTTATAGTTAATAAAAGGCATTTAAATAATTGTTTTGTCGCTGTTTTATCTACTATAGTGCATTTAAATATTTTATTTGAATATGGGTTCTTCACTGTGATTACCTATGCAATATTTGTCATAGCCCGAACATTTTGGTCTTAACCTTTGAAAACTTCTGTTCTTTGCCTTTAAATTCAAATTTGAATTTGGATCGATTTTGAACTAATACGAGATTAACAACAGTAACCGTGGTGACATGGCATCATTAATGTGGGATTACTGTAGCCTAATTATCTGGGCGTCACATCGTTATCTTCTGACCTTCATAGATGAATTTGAGCAGACGTGAGTATATCTACTTGATGAAACATAAGTCTGAAACATTTGAAAAGTTTAAAGAATTTCAGAATGAAGTGGAAAATCATCGTAACAAGAAAATAAAGTTTCTACGATCTGATCGTGGAGAAGAGTATTTGAATTACGAGTTTGGTCTTCAGTTAAAACAATGTGAAATAGTTTCACTACTCACGCCACCTGGAACACCACAGTGTAATGGTGTGTTCGAACATCGTAATCGTACTTTATTTGATATGGTGTGATCTATGATGTCTCTTACAGATTTACCGCTATTGTTTTGGGGTTATGCATTAGAGACATCTACATTCACGTTAAATAGGGCACCATCTAAATCCGTTTGAGATGACACCGTATGAACTATGGTTTAGCAAGAAACCTAAGCTGTCGTTTCTTAAAGTTTGAGGTTGCAATGCTTATGTGAAAAAGTTTCAACTTGATAAGCTCAAACCTAAATCAGAGAAGTGCGTCTTCATAGGATATCCAAAGGAAACTATTGGATACACCTTCTATCACAGATCCGAAGGCAAGACTTTTTGTTGCTAAATTCGGAAACTTTCTAGAGAAGGAGTTTCTCTCGAAAGAAGTAAGTAGGAGGAAAGTAGAAAACTTGATAAGGTAATTGTACCTTCTCCCTTATTGGAAAGTAGTTCATCACAGAAATATGTTCTTGTGACTACTACACCAATTAGTGAGGAAGCTAATGATGATGATCATCTAACTTCAGATCAAGTTACTACCGAATCTCGTAGGTAAACCAGAGTGAGATCCGCACCAGAGTGGTACGGTAATCCTGTTCTGGAAGTCATGTTACTAGACCATGACGAACTTGCGAACTATGAGGAAGCGATGATGAGCCCAGATTCCGCGAAATGGTTTGAGGCCATGAAATCTGAGATATGATCCATGTATGAGAACAAAGTATGGACTTTGATGGATTTGCCCGATGATCGGCAAGCCATAGAAAATAAATGGATCTTCAAGAGGAAGACGGACGCTGATAGTAGTGTTACTATCTACAAAGCTAGACTTGTCGAAAAAGGTTTTGACAAAGTTCAAGGTGTTGACTACGATGAAATTTTCTCACTCGTAGCGATGCTTAAGTCTGTCCAAATCATGTTAGCAATTGCCGCATTTTTATGAAATCTGGCAAATGGATAAACAAAACTACATTCCTTAATGGATTTAAAGAAGAGTTGTATATGATGCAACCAGAAGGTTTTTGTCAATCCTAAAGGTGTTAACAAAATATGCAAGCTCTAGCGGTCCATCTATGGACTGGTGCAAGCATCTCGGAGTTGGAATATACGCTTTGATAAGTTGATCAAAGCATATAGTTTTATACAGACTTGCGGTGAAGCCTGTATTTACAAGAAAGTGAGTGGGAGCACTACAGCATTTCTGATAAGTATATGTGTATGACATATTCTTGATCGGAAATAATGTAGAATTATTCTGCAAAGCATAAAGGAGTGTTTAAAAGGATTTTTTTAAAGAAAACCTCGGTGAAGCTGCTTACATACTAAGCATCAAAATCTATAGAGATAGATCAAGACGCTTGATAAGTTTTTTCAATGAGTACATACCTTGACAATATTTTGAAGTAGTTCAAAAATGGAACAGTCAAAGAAAGAGTTCTTGGCTGTGTTACAAGGTATGAAATTGAGTAAGACTCAAAGCCCGACCACGGCAGAAGATAGAGAGAGAATGAAAGTCATTCCCTATGCCTCAGACATAGGTTCTATAAAGTATGCCATGCTGTGTACCAGATCTATTGTATACCCTACACTGTGTTAAGAAAGGGAGTACAATAGTGATCTAAGAGTAGATTACTGGACAGCGGTCAAAATTATCCTTAGTGGAATAAGGAAATATTTCTCAATTATGGAGGTGACAAAAAGGTTCGTCGTAAAAAGTTACGTCGATGCAAGTTTTGACACAGATCTGGATGACTCTAAGTCTCGATCTAGATACATATTGAAAGTGGGAGCAATTAGCTAGAGTAGCTCCATGCAGAGCATTGTAGACATAGAATTCGCAAAATACTTACGGATCTGTATGTGACAGACCCGTTGACTAATATTATCTCACAAGCAAAACATGATCACACCTTAGTACTCTTTGGGTGTTAATCACATAAACGATGTGAACTAGATTATTGACTCTAGTAAACCCTTTGGGTATAGGTCACATGACGATGTGAACTATGGGTGTTAATCACATGGTGATGTGAACTATTAGTGTTGAATCACATGGCGATGTGAACTAGATTATTGACTCTAGTGCAAGTGGGAGACTGAAGGAAATATGCCCTAGAGGCAATAATAAAGTTATTATTTATTTCCTTATATCATGATAAATGTTTATTATTCATGCTAGAATTGTATTGACCGGAAACATAATACATGTGTGAATACATAGACAAACAGAGTGTCACTAGTATGCCTCTACTTGACTAGCTCGTTAATCAAAGATGGTTATGTTTCCTAACCATGAACAACAGAGTTGTTATTTGATTAACGGGATCACATCATTAGAAGAATGATGTGATTGACATGACCCATTCCATTAGCTTAGCACCCGATAGTTTAGTATGTTGCTATTGCTTTCTTCATGACTTATACATGTTCCTATGACTATGAGATTATGCAACTCCCGTTTGCCGGAGGAACACTTTGTGTGCTACCAAACGTCACAACGTAACTGGGTGATTATAAAGGAGCTCTACAGGTGTCTCCAAAGGTACATGTTGGGTTGGCGTATTCGAGATTAGGATTTGTCACTCCGATTGTCGGAGAGGTATCTCTGGGCCCTCTCGGTAATGCACATCACATAAGCCTTGCAAGCATTGCAACTAATGAGTTAGTTGTGAGATGATGTATTACGGAACGAGTAAAGAGACTTGCCGGTAACGAGATTGAACTAGGTATTAATATACCGACGATTGAATCTCGGGCAAGTAACATACCGATGACAAAGGGAACAACGTATGTTGTTATGCGGTCTGACCGATAAAGATCTTCGTAGAATATGTGGGAGACAATATGAGCATCCAGGTTCCGCTATTGGTTATTGACTGGAGATGTGTCTCGGTCATGTCTACATTGTTCTCGAACCCGTAGGGTCCGCACGCTTAAGGTTTCGATGACAGTGATATTATGAGTTTATGAGTTTTGATGTACCGAAGGAGTTTGGAGTCCTGGATGAGATCGGGGACATGACGAGGAGTCTCTAAATGGTCGAGACGTAAAGATCGATATATTGGACGACTATATTCGGACATCGGAAAGGTTCCGAGTGATTCGGGTATTTTTCGGAGTACCGGAGAGTTACGGGAATACGTATTGGGCCTTATTGGGCCATACGGGAAAGAAGAAAAAGGGCCTCAAGGGTGGCCGCACCCCTCCCCTTGGTCTGGTCCGAATTGGACTAGGGAAGGGGGGCGCCCCCTTCCTTCCTTTTCCTTTTCCCTTCCTCTTTTCCTATTCCATATGGGAGGTGGAATCCTACTAGGACTAGGGAGTCCTAGTAGGACTCCACACTTGGCGCGCCCCCTCCTAGGGCCGGCCTCCTCCTCCCTTGCTCCTTTATATACGGGGGTAGGGGGGCACCTCTAGACACAAGTTGATCCACGTGATCATATTCTTAACCGTGTGCGGTGCTCCCTTCCACCATAATCCTCGATAATATTGTAGCGGTGCTTAGGCGAAGCCCTGCGACGGTAGTACATCAAGATCGTCACCATGCCGTCGTGCTGACGGAACTCTTCCCCGACACTTTGCTGGATCGGAGTCCGGGGATCGTCATCGACCTGAACGTGTGCTAAAACTCGGAGGTGCCGTAGTTTCAGTGCTTGATCGGTCGGGCCGTGAAGACGTACGACTACATCAACCGTGTTGTGCTAACGCTTCCGCTGTCGGTCTATGAGGGTACGTAGACAACACTCTCCCCTCTCGTTGCTATGCATCACCATGATCTTGCGTGTGCATAGGAAATTTTGAAATTACTACGTTCCCCAACACTTGGTGCACAAGATCTTGTATGTTGTAGTAGACCACTGATACGTCTCCAACGTATCTATAATTTTTGATTGCTCCATGCTATATCATCTACTGTTTTGGGCAATATTGGGCTTTATTATCCAATTTTATATTATTTTGGGGACTAACCTATTAACCGGAGGCCCAGCCCAGATTTGTTGTTTTATGCCTATTTCAGTGTTTTGAAGAAAAGGAATATCAGACGGAGTCGAAACGGAACGAAATCAACTGGAGAAGTTATTTTTGGAAGGAAATACACCTGATGGATTTGGACCCCACGTCAGAAGATACGGGAGCTTCCCACGAGGGTGGGGGGCGCGCCCCCTGCCTCGTGGGGCCCCCTTCGGTCCACCAACGTACTCCTTTCACCCATATATACCCACGTATCCTAAAACTTCCAGAACAGAGAAATAGATCGGGAGTTCCACCGCTAGAAGCCTCCGTAGCCACCGAAAACCAATCTAGACCCGTTTCAGCACCCTGCCGGAGGGGGGAACCCTCATCGGTGGCCATCTTCATCATCCCGGTGCTCTCCATGACGAGGAGGGAGTAGTTCTCCCTCGGGGCTGAGGGTATGTACCAATAGCTATGTGTTTAATCTCTCTCTCTCTCTCTCGTGTTCTTGAGATGATACGATCTTGATGTATCGCGAGCTTTGCTATTATATTTGGATCCTATGATGTTTCTTCCCCCCTCTTCTCTCTTGTAATGAATTGAGTTTCCCCTTTGAAGTAATCTTACCGGATTGAGTCTTTAAAGACTTGAGAACACTTGATGTATGTCTTGCCGTGGATATCTGTGGTGACAATGGGATATCACGTGATTCACTTGATGTATGTTTTGGTGATCAACTTGCGGGTTCCGCCCATGAACCTATGCATAGGGGTTGGCACATGTTTTGTCGTGATTCTCCGGTAGAAACTTTGGGGCACCCTTTGAGGTCCTTTGTGTTGGTTGAATAGATGAATCTGAGATTGTGTGATGCATATTGTATAATCATGCCCACGGATACTTGAGGTGACATTGGAGTATCTAGGTGACATTAGGGTTTTGGTTGATTTGTGTCTTAAGGTGTTATTCTAGTACAAACTCTAGGGTCATTTGTGACACTTATAGGAATAGCCCAACGGATTGATTGGAAAGAATAACTTTGAGGTGGTTTCGTACCCTACCATAATCTCTTCGTTCGTTCTCCGCTATTAGTGACTTTGGAGTGACTCTTTGTTGCATGTTGAGGGATAGTTTTATGATCCAATTATGTTAGTATTGTTGAGGGAACTTGCACTAGCGAAAGTATGAACCCTAGGCCTTGTTTCCTAGCATTGCAATACCGTTTACGCTCACTTTTATCATTCGTTACCTTGCTGATTATATATTTTTAGATTACAAATACCTTTATCTACTATCCATATACCACTTGTATCACCATCTCTTTACCGAACTAGTGCACCTATACAATTTACCATTGTATTGGGTGTGTTGGGGACACAAGAGAATCTTTGTTATTTGGTTGCAGGGTTGCTTGAGAGAGACCATCTTCATCCTACGCCTCCTACGAATTGATAAATCTTAGGTCATCGACTTGAGGGAAATTTGCTACTATCCTACAAACCTCTGCACTTGGAGGCCCAACAACGTCTACAAGAAGAAGGTTGTGTAGTAGACATCAAGCTCTTTTCTGGCGCCGTTGCCAGGGAGGTGAGTGCTTGAAGGTATATCTTTAGATCTTGCAATTGAGTCTTTTAGTTTCTTGTTTTATCACTAGTTTAGTTTATAAAAGCATACTACAAAAAAATGGAATTGAGTTTGTCTCATACGCTTCACCTTTTTAATATCTTTCGTGAGTATGATGGAAAGGATAATTGTGCTCAAGTGCTAGAAGAAGAAATCTATAAAATGTTTGGCACTAAATATTTGAATGATGAGCATGATTGCAATGTTGTTAGTATGAATTCCTTGAATATCCATGATGCTAATGATATGCAAAGCCACAAGTTTGGGGAAGCTATGTTTGATGAAGATGATATTTTTTGTCCCCCAAGTTTTGATGAGCAAATTTATTATGTTGAAAGCATGCCTCCTATCTATGATGATTATTGTGATGACACGTATGCTTTAAAGAACAATAATAACCATGAAACTCGTCATCTTGATCTTAATTTTCAATCACATGATAGTTATTTTCTTGAGTTTGCTCCCACTATTATTCATGAGAAGAATTTTGCTTGTGTGGAGAGTAATAAATTTTCTATGCTTGTAGATCATGAAAAGAATGATTTAGGTGCTGGTTATATTGTTGAATTCATTCATGATGCTACTGAAAATTATTATGAGGGAGGAACATCTGCTTGTAGGAATTGCAATAATATCAAGTTTCCTCTCTATGTGCTTAAAATTTTGAAGTTATGCTTGTTTTGCCCTCCTATACTAGTTGATTATTGTTCCCACAAGTTGTTTGCTCACAAAATCCCTATGCATAGGAAGTGGGTTAGACTTAAATGTGCTAGCAATATTCTTCATGATGCTCTCTTTATGTTTCAATTCTTATCCTTTATGTGAGCATCATTGAAATCATCATGCCTAGCTAGGGGCATTAAACGATAGCGCTTGTCGGGAGGCAACCCAACTTTATTTTTGTTCCTGTTTAGTAATAAATAATTCATATAGCCTCTGTTTAGATGTGGTTTTATTCTTCTAGTTAATGTTTGTGCCAAGTAGAACCTTTGGGAAGACTTGGGGAAAGTCTTGTTGATCATGCTGTCAAAAACAGAAACTTTAGCGCTCACGAGAACTGCTTCCATTTTTATTTGGAGAGTGCTATTTAGTTAATTCTTTTTGCATATGATTAATATATAAATTACTCAGGTCCAGCAATTTATTTGAGAATTTTATGAGTTCAGAAGTATACGTTTGATCCAGATTACTACAGACTGTTCTGTTTTTGACAGATTCTGTTTTTCATATGTTGTTTACTTATTTTGATGAATCTATGGCTAGTAAAAGAGTTTATAAACCATAGATAAGTTGGAATACAGTAGGTTTAACACCAATATAAATAAAGAATGAGTTCATTAAAGTACCTTGAAGTGGTGATTTATTTTCTTATACTAACGGAGCTTACGAGTTTTCTGTTAAGTTTTGTGTTGTGAAGTTTTCAAGTTTTGGGTAAGGATCCGATGGACTATGGAATAAGGAGTGGAAAGAGCCTAAGATTGGAGATGCCCAAGGCACCCCAAAGTAATATTCAAGGACAACCAAAATCCTAAGCTTGGGGATGCCCCGGAAGGCATCCCCTCTTTCGTCTTCGTTCATCGGTAACTTTACTTGGAGCTATATTTTTATTCACCACATGATATGTGTTTTGCTTGGAGCATCAATTTATTTTGTTAAGATTTTCTTTCTGTTATTTAGAACAATGTTTTGCATCTTTTATTTCAATAAAAGTGGCATTGATAGCCTTTACTATGCCTATTTTAGAAGTCCACATGTTGCTGTTTGAAAACACAAAGTTTACCGCTGTTGCAATAATTCCCTAGAAAAGTCAGAATGTGATAAAATGTTGAAATATTTTGAATATTAAGCTCTGATAAATTTAATACAGTGGGAATTTTCTTTCATAATTTTTGGAGTTAGGGAAGTATGGATGTTGCAGCATTCTTTACAGACTATCCTGTTTAGGCAGATTGTTGTTATGTTTGCATTGTTTGCATATGTTTGCTTCTTTAATGATTCTATTTGAGGATAGGACTATTAAATATGCAGAGGAATTTAGTATGCAATGTTGAATAATAATTTTAGTGGTTTTCTACAGTAGAGTATGATAAGGTTTTTGCAATGGTTTATACTAACCTATCTCACGAGTCCTTGTTGAGTTTTGTGTGGATGAAGCTTCTGAGATTTAGGGAGACCGTGATATGAGAGGAATTAAGGATACACAAAAGCTCAAGCTTGGGGATGCCCAAGGCACCCCAAGATAATATTTCAAGAATTCTCAAGCATCTAAGCTTGGGGATGCCCCGGTTGGCATCCCACCTTTCTTCTTCAACAACTATCGGTTAGTATCGGTTGATCCTAAGTTTTTGCTTCTTCACATGATGTTTGCTATTCTTAGAATGTCATTTTATTTTTCTTTGCTTGCTGTTTGAATAGAATACCAAGATTTGAAATTATTAAATGTTATAGAGTCTTCACATAGTTGCATAATTATTCAACTACTCATTGATCTTCACTTATATCCTTCGGAGTAGTTTGTCATTTGCTCTAGTGCTTCACTTATATATTTTAGAGCATGGTGGTATTTTTATTTTGAATAAATAGATGAACTCTCATGCTTCACTTAGATTATTTTGAGAGTCTTAATAGCATGGTAATTTTCTTAAAATCCTAATATGTTAGGTATTCAAGAATAACAAAATTCTCTTATGAGTGTATTGAATACTAAGAGAAGTTTGATACTTGATGATTGTTTTGAGATATGAGGATGGTAATATTAGAGTCATGCTAGTCGAGTAGTTGTGAATTTGAGAAATACTTGTGTTGAAGTTTGTGATTCCCGTAGCATGCACGTATGGTGAACCGTTATGTGATGAAGTCGGAGCATGATTTATTTATTGATTGCCTTCCTTATGAGTGGCGGTCGGGGACGAGCGATGGTCTTTTCCTACCAATCTATCCCCCTAGGAGCATGCGCGTAGTACTTTGTTTCGATAACTAATAGATTTTTGCAATAAGTATGTGAGTTCTTTATGACTAATGTTGATTCCATGGATTATACGCACTCTCACCCTTCCACCATTGCTAGCCTCTCTAGTACCGCGCAACTTTCGCCGGTACCATAAACCCACCATACACCTTCCTCAAAACAGCCACCATACCTACCTATTATGGCATTTCCATAGCCATTCTGAGATATATTGCCATGCAACTTTCCACCATTCCATTATTATGACACGCTTCATCATTGTCATATTGCTTTGCATGATCATGTAGTCGACATCGTATTTGTGGCAAAGCCACCATTGATAATTCTTTCATACATGTCACTCATGAGTCATTGCACATCCCGGTACACCGCCGGAGGCATTCATATAGAGTCATATCTTGTTCTAAGTATCGAGTTGTAATTCTTGAGTTGTAAGTAAATAAAAGTGTGATGATCATCATTATTAGAGCATTGTCCCAGTGAGGAAAGGATGATGGAGACTATGATTCCCCCACAAGTCAGGATGAGACTCTGGACGAAAAATAAATAAAAGAGGCCAAAGAAGCCCAAATAAAAAAAGAGGCCAAAGAAGCCCAAATAAAAAAAGAAAGAAAAAAGGCCATAAAAAGAGAAAAGGCCCAAATAAAAAATATAAAAAAATAAAAATGAGAGAAAAATAGAGAAGGGACAATGCTACTATCCTTTTACCACACTTGTGCTTCAAAGTAGCACCATGATCTTCATGATAGAGAGTCTCCTATGTTGTCACTTTCATATACTAGTGGGAATCTTTCATTATAGAACTTGGCTTGTATATTCCAATGATGGGCTTCCTCAAAATGCCCTAGGTCTTCGTGAGCAAGCGAGTTGGATGCACACCCTCTAGTTTGTTTTGTTGAGCTTTCATATACTTATAGCTCTAGTGCATCCGTTGCATGGCAATCCCTACTCACTCACATTGATATCTATTGATGGGCATCTCCATAGCCCATTGATACGCCTAGTTGATGTGAGGCTATCTTCTCCCCTTTTGTATTCTCCACAACCACCATTCTATTCCACCTATAGTGCTATCTCCATGGCTCACGCTCATGTATTGCGTGAAGATTGAAAAAGTTTGAGAACATCAAAAGTATGAAACAATTGCTTGGCTGGTCATCGGGGTTGTGCATGATTTAAATACTTTGTGTGGTGAAGATGGAGCATAGCCAGACTATATGATTTTGTAGGGATAGCTTTCTTTAGCCATGTTATTTTGAGAAGACATGATTGCTTAGTTAGTATGCTTGAAGTATTATTATTTTTATGTCAATATGAACTTTTGTCTTGAATCTTATGGATCTGAATATTCATACCACAATTAAGAAGAATCACATTGAAATTATGCCAACTAGCATTCCACATCAAAAATTATCTTTTTTATCATTTACCTACTCGAGGACGAGCAGGAATTAAGCTTGGGGATGCTTGATACGTCTCCAACGTATCTATAATTTTTGATTGCTCCATGCTATATTATCTACTGTTTTGGGCAATATTGGGCTTTATTATCCACTTTTATATTATTTTTGGGACTAACCTATTAACCGGAGGCCCAACCCAGAATTGCTGTTTTATGCCTATTTCAGTGTTTTGAAGAAAAGGAATATCAAAAGGAGTCAAAACGGAATGAAATCAACTGGAGAAGTTATTCTTGGAAGGAAACACACCTGATGGACTTGGACCCCACGTCAGAAGATACGGGAGCTGCCCACGAGGGTGGGGAGCGCGCCCACCCCCCTAGGGCACGCCCCCTGCCTCGTGGGACCCCCTTCGGTCCACCGACGTACTCCTTTCACCCATATATACCCACGTATCCTAAAACTTCCAGAACAGAGAAATAGATTGGGAGTTCCGCCGCCAAAAGCCTCCGTAGCCACCGAAAACCAATCTAGACCCGTTCCGGCACCCTGCCGGAGGAGGAACCCTTACCGGCGGCCATCTTCATCATCCCGATGCTCTCCGTGACGAGGAGGGAGTAGTTCTCCCTCGGGGCTGAGGGTATGTACCAGTAGCTATGTGTTTGATCTCTCTCTCTCTCTCTCTCGTGTTCTTGAGATGATACGATCTTGATGTATCACGAGCTTTGCTATTATATTTGGATCCTATGATGTTTCTTCCCCCCTCTTCTCTCTTGTAATGAATTGAGTTTCCCCTTTGAAGTAATCTTATCGGATTGAGTCTTTAAAGACTTGAGAACACTTGATGTATGTCTTGCCATGGATATCTGTGGTGACAATGGGATATCACGTGATTCACTTGATGTATGTTTTGGTGATCAACTTGCGGGTTCCGCCCATGAACCTATGCATAGGGGTTGGCACATGTTTTGTCGTGATTCTCCGGTAGAAACTTTGGGGCACCCTTTGAGGTCCTTTGTGTTGGTTGAATAGATGAATCTGAGATTGTGTGATGCATATCGTATAATCATACCCACGGATACGTGAGGTGACATTGGAGTATCTAGGTGACATTAGGGTTTTGGTTGATTTGTGTCTTAAGGTGTTATTCTAGTACGAACTTTAGGGCTGTTTGTGACACTTATAGGAATAGCCCAACGAATTGATTGGAAAGAGTAACTTTGAGGTGGTTTCATACCCTACCATAATCTCTTCGTTTGTTCTCCGCTATTAGTGACTTTGGAGTGACTCTTTGTTGCATGTTGAGGGATAGTTATGTGATCCAATTATGTTAGTATTGTTGAGAGGACTTGCACTAGTGAAAGTATGAACCCTAGGCCTTGTTTCCTAGCATTGCAATACCGTTTACGCTCACTTTTATCATTCGTTACCTTGCTGATTTTATATTTTTAGATTACAAATACCTTTATCTACTATCCATATACCACTTGTATCACCATCTCTTCACCGAACTAGTGCACCTATACAATTTACCATTGTATTGGGTGTGTTGGGGACACAAGAGACTCTTTGTTATTTGGTTGCAGGGTTGCTTGAGAGAGCCCATCTTCATCCCATGCCTCCTATGGATTGATAAACCTTAGGTCATCCACTTGAGGGAAATTTGCTACTGTCCTACAAACCTCTGCACTTGGAGGCCCAACAACGTCTACAAGAAGAAGGTTGTGTAGTAGACATCAACCACCATCTCAACATGATCTTGCACCTCGATATTTATCCCGTTAAAGAAACATGCCATGGTTGCCTTTGGATCCTCTGTTGTCCATGTACGTATCATAAGCAATTCCATCTCCTTGTAATATTCATCAACACTCATATTACCTTGAGAGAGCCGCTGCAACTTGTTGTACATATCTATTTCATAGTGCTCAGGAACAAAATGTCGCCTCATGAATTCTTTCATACCTCGCCAAGTCATCGGGCGATGTCTTGAACGACAAATTTGATTCCACCAAATTAGCGCGTAACCGGTGAACTCAATTCCAGCAAGTTGAACTTTCTTCTCCTCGCTATAATGGTGGGCATAAATTTTTTGATCAACATGCATCTCCCACTCCAAATAGCCTTTTGGTTCGCATTTGCCGGAGAACGAAGGGATTGAAATTTTTATGCACCCAATTTCATCATCCAAAGGCACACGCACAGCTTGACCAACTCGATCGTGCACTCTGCCACGGACGGAAGTTTCAGGAAGAGGCTCATAGTGTCGTGGTCGTGGCGCGTACCCCACCTGGTCAACGCCGTCATTGAGACCATCATCTCCAGCATGAGGTTGTACCGCCAAACGGCGATCATGGACGTCGGCATGTCCGTCACGAGCCGGTGGTGCATAATGCAGTGGCATAGCCGAAGCAGCCTGTGGTAGTGCAGAATTCGTCGCTAGCATATTGATGATGTCTGCCAAACCATCAAACCAAGTGATCAGGACATCTATCATTTTGCCGAGCGCATCATGACATTGCTTGATGTAGTTGCATGTGTGGTCAAAACCATCCCGAATATTTTGAGGAATACCATCCGCGTAGACTGGACGCATCACTTCCTCACAATCAGCAGCAGCCTCGCCATCCTTGTTGACCGAGGTTGACATCTTGATCAACGTCGTACCGTGAACAACCTTAGCTCTGATATCACTTGATATGGACTCGACTAGATGACGAGTCGCTGGTCGGTCCAATCCTTCACGGTACTTGCAAAACAACAACAAATGGCGGTAGCGACAGTCACAGAAAATAGATAGCAGACGTAGAATAAGAATAGGCCTTTGGATCAAGGAAATAGCAAGAAACCAAAGGATTAGACTTGCACCGAAATTAACCCAAAGTTAATCACAACAGCGCAGTAGCAGCAAATCCCCGATCAAGGATCGCAAAAATTCATAATATTGGCGTCCCCCAACCTGGGACCTTTCTCTTGTAACTCTTGATAAAATAATCAATCTCCCATCAAAAGAGAACTCCCATACACCAGCTGAAGCCAACCCGTTTTATAGGCGAGGTCATTCCATGGAACCGACTAGGAAACGTAAAACAATTGGATACTGACTCTCTCTCTCTCCTACTTAAACTAAACAAGATTTACCTGATTAAATATCTAGCCACTTGATCACCTAAGATTAAAAAATGAACTAGTAAACGTAACTAGTGCTATGACTCTACGTAGGAAATATCCATACCACATGTGCACTTCGTTTCCTAATTGACTTGGGATGTCACGATACTTGGACTGAAATTGCACCAATCATTACCCAGCTTGGCGTACGAAAATTCGGTTTCACCTCCTCTGGCTCTACTAACCTGACAGAAAATTTACCAGACAAATTTATATCATCAAATCTAGCATATGGTGCAACTCCCACTATTCCTTTCTCATCATTCTTCTCCTGCGCAAACAACACTTTGTTTCCTCTACTCCACGTCGTAGACAAAGAACCTCTAGTGGCCACATCAAGTGCTCTTTGTGTGTTAATCACATAGCAATGTGAACTAGATTACTGACTCTAGTAAACCCTTTGGGTGTTTGTCACATGGCGATGTGAACTATAGGTGTTAATCACATGGTGATGTGAACTATTGGTGTTAAATCACATGGCGATGTGAACTAGATTATTGGCTCTTGTGCAAGTGGGAGACTGAAGGAAATATGCCCTAGAGGCAATAATAAAGTTGCTATTTTATATTTCCTTATATCATGATAAATGTTTATTATTCATGCTAGAATTATATTAACCGGAAACTTGATACATGTGTGGATAAATAGACAAAACACAGTGTCCCTAGTAAGCCTCTACTAGACTAGCTCGTTAATCAAAGATGGTTAAGTTTCCTAACCATAGACATGTGTTGTCATTTGATGAACGGGATCACATCATTAGGAGAATGATGTGATGGAAAAGACTCATCCGTTAGCTTAGCATAATGATCGTTAAGTTTTATTGCTATTGCTTTCTTCATGTCATATACATATTCCTTTGACTATGACATTATGCAACTCCCGGATACCAGAGGAATACCTTGTGTACTATCAAACGTCATAACATAACTGGGTGATTATAAAGATGCTCTACAGGTATCTCTGAAGGTGTTTGTTTGGTTGGCATAGATCGAGATTAGGATTTGTCACTCCGAGTATCGGAGAGGTATCTCTGGGCCCTCTCGGTAATCACTATTGCAGGATGCTGCTAACGCGACAGTACGATCAAAGACCCTTCGACGAAACTGTGTGTGACGCCATAATCACAAACGGTGGTGTAAAAAAAACGCCAGAAAAGGTGCAAAACGTTTGCGACGGAGGATGCATCAAACACGGTTCAGATTTTAGTTGCATGTGGGATGGAGGGCATATGGTTCAGTTCAGTTAATCGTTTGCGATGAGGAGGAACAAAAGGAACGGGCAGCCAGATGAAGGTGTGTGCGATGTACATCATACGGTTCACTCGAATGAACTCTTTGTAATTAGGCAACACAAAAGAAACGATCATCCAGATTAAAGGTGTGTGCGATATACGGCATGCGGTTCACTTGGATGAACTGTTTGCGTTGAGACAAAATAACAGAAGTGGTTCAAATGAACAAGATGTGTGTGATACGAGGCAAACAGGTTTATAATCAGAAACGTGTGTGAAGACCGATAACAACACAGACGATTACTGCTAAGAAGCCATGTGTGTTGTGAGCAAACGATTGCTGGTATACAATTGTGAGTGATTGATGAAAACATCACCGACGGGCCATTGTTTAGTCCGTGTGCGATGTGATTTTCTTTGTCCGCACAACATCTATGCTCTGTCTACATAGCATCAACATATATACTTAAAATGACAGCATTGCATAACCAAATTAAGCATACAATTACACAAGTGACTACACACATAACATTTCCACACACCAAAGAAAGCAATTACATGCATACTAAAGTAGGAGAAACGAGGATCTAATCATCTACTTATTGTTGCGACGACGCTTGCCATTGCTCTGCTTCCGGCTAGATCCCTGACCGTTTTGGGGAAGGAGACACTTCCTCATGTCAACGATCCACCTGTACATGTCTTAGCTCGTGTACGCCTCCTTGGCCGCGTACACGACGCGGGCTTTCTCGAGTTTCTCCATCCAGGCCGAGTGTCAGGCACGCTTGTCCTTGTTGCAAGAATCCTTCATGTCTCTGTAGTAGGGTTCGATGATGGCCTCGGCTAGGTGAACCAGTGAGTCCTTCTCATGCTCCTTGCTGCCCCAGATCTTGTATTGGCCCTAGATGTCGACAAGATTCTGGCAGGCGATGCCCGAATTCTCGAGCGCCTTTACATCGTGGTGATGTCCACCGAAGCAAACATGTAGTGGGGGCTATTGACAAACCTGGCGAAATGCTCGCAAGGCCTTGTGGCCAGGTAGTAGTAGTAGACGAGGACGTGGTGGTGCACGCACATTTGGGAGACGGTGACCTTGGGACAAGACCCGGCACAAGCGCGGGTGTACTCGAGGTTGAACCCGACCACCTTGTACTTCTCTGCGGTAAGCAACAGCTCCATGATGTGGATGGAGTGCTCCACCCAGACTGGGGCGTTGGTGTACACCACCGAGAGGTCCATGAACCTTCTGTGGGTATCCACCAAGGCACGCATGGTGAACTGCTGCTCGTCGTTGGCAGCTGCTCAGAGCGCCATTGGAGCCGCGCAGGATACCCTCTAAGATTTTCTCGTGGTGGGTGTGCTTCTTGCAATGGTGGGACGCGATCGAAAGGTTGAAGAGACACAAGGGTAGGTTAAATGGTCATTGTAATAAATGGGGTCCGACCAGCCTGTAATCGTCACGCCTTGTCACGGAGTTAATAGCGGAGGATTCCAGTGCACGCTTGACAACACTGCACCGCACACGTGGGCTCAAAGAGGCGCCAAATGTATCATCGGTGAGCCTGTTCCCATGCTACCGCGCTGTTTACCGCGCAAGCTTCCCGCCCGGCTAGTTTGGCCACGCGTCGGCTAGAAGAGGGACAAGTCATGGGTGTTTATTGGCAAAAAATCTTTGTAAAAACAAGGTGTGTGGAGTGACTTCGGTCATAAGTTTACCCTTGGGTGATGAGGTCAAAGTTACACAGAAGGGTGATGATGGACACTCGAGTGCGATAATTAATTCTGCGCTCTACAATGCACATGGTGGAAGAAACCAACTATGTGGAATAATGTAGAAGATCGCAGCCGAGTTAGCTATACAAATCGTGTGCTGTGAGATCGACAAGGTAAACTTATTTGAGAATGGTTAATAAAATCTAAGACCATTGCATATTAAGGTCAAAATAGTGCTAGCAATATACGAGTCTCATACGATGCCATTTCAATGATTGTACCACAAAAGCTAGAAATGTTACAAGGTTCAAATTCTAGAGTTATATGGCTCAAGTTCGAATATTACAAGGTTCAAACTGATATTAGAAATTAAATTCAGCTCATCAGCTGCAAACGCTCACACTGATCTGCTGAACATGGACATTGAAGAGGTTCAAACTAATATCACCGCTTCTATGTCTGCCTTCGAAACCTCACAATTTTTGCAAAGGGGTCAGCCACTAAGAAGTCATGTTTGGGGTTGACACGATGACTTCCGATTACTCTGTCATCTGAAGTTCCAAAATGAAATTCAGCATTTTTGGAGCCTACTCCATTCTGTCGCAGGCGCCGGCGCTGATCAACAAACCATTGATTTTTGCGAAATAGATGTAGGGAAAACCACATTTCCTTCAGCACCCTTGCTCTAAGAACAAAGAACCTAGCGAATATGATCTCAGGTAAGGTCCCTCGGTAGGAGTTCAAAGTAATTTCTGAGAGATGCAGATCTAGGCATTTGACGTGATTGTTATATTGTATCACATTACCCACCACTAGGCCTAATCTTATCTGCAAAAGAAGAAAACGTGTTAGTGCCTACATGCAGTTTTGAACATTACTATAGGCCTAGCTATTTGGTTTGCAGGATTTGTAAAATGCACTAACATGTCATCTTTGATATGACATGATTAACATGGGCATTTGATTACATTCTAGAAAAATGCAGCCTTCTTCACAAGAGGTTGGAGTGGATGAAAAGTTCCCTAAGAAAACTAGTACAGATGAATCCAAAGGAGAAATGCTTATTGATTGTAACTATATGGATCAAGAAACCAATATGGGGGGGGACATGTATGTACTGAAATCGTCCAAAAGAACCTTCAGAAATCGTAGTACATTGTCATTGCAAACTTGGAAAAAGGTGTCACAAATTGAACTCCCTTATGGTTAACATTTAACAAGGAAGGAACATCACCTCGATATATAGCTTCTCCAGGCACGAAAAGCATCTTAGGAAACTAACAACTTGCTCCAGGTCGGGCCCGATAGATTCTAGTGCTAAGACCTTCACTGTGCGCAGTTTCGGGGTCAAGCTTGTCGGAATCATTTTCTGAATGACAGACGAACAAACATCTTCAAAATTAGAAATAATGTTAGTTTGTAGAAGGAGAGTTAGAAGGCAGCTGTTGTACCTGAACGGGTGTGGATCCAATAACAAGTTCGGAGCATTTGTGAGACGAGTAGCCCACCACTGTCAATTTCGGCTAGAAATGACATTGATTCTTGTTGGGCCTTCTTGATCAACGACAAGTAATCTCTCAAGTGCAGGTGTGTCTTGGATGACCATACCATGGTACACATCTTGTGATGTCTTCCTGTCGCACCAGCAACACACACAAATAGTCCGGAGAGTCATGGAGGTGATGTGGAAGGTACTCAATGATACATCTCCGTCGTATCTACTTTTCCAAACACTTTTGCCCTTGTTTGGGACTCTAACTTGTATGATTTGAATGGAACTAACCCGGACTGACGCTGTTTTCAGTAGAATTACCATGGTGTTGTTTTATGTGCAGAAAACAAATATTCTCGGAATGACCTGAAACTCCACGGAACATCTTAGAAAAAACAATAAAAACCGGGGGGCCCACACCCTTCTCACGAGGGTGGGGGGTGCCCCCCCGCTAGGGCACGCCCCCTACCTCATGGCCCCCCTGTTGCATCTCCGACTCCAACTCCACCTCCATATATTGAGTTTCGATGAGAAAAATATCAGGGAGAAGAAATCATCGCGTTTTACGATACGGAGCCGCCGCCAAGCCCTAAAACCTCTCGGGAGGGCTGATCTAGAGTCCGTTCGGGGCTCCGGAGAGGGGGAATCGTCGCCGTCATCATCATCAACCATCCTCCATGACCAATTTCATGATGCTCACCGCCGTGCGTGAGTAATTCCATCGTAGGCTTGCTGGACGGTGATGGGTTGGATGAGATTTATCATGTAATCGAGTTAGTTTTGTTAGGGTTTGATCTCTAGTATCCATTATGTTCTGAGATTGATGTTGCTATGACTTTGCTATGCTTAATGCTTGTCACTAGGGCCCGAGTGCCATGATTTCAGATCTGAACCTATTATGTTTTCATGAATATATGTGAGTTCTTTATCCTATCTTGCAAGTCTATAGTCACCTACTATGTGTTATGATCCGGCAACCCCGAAGTGACAATAATCGGGACCACTCCCGGTGATGACCATAGTTTGAGGAGTTCACGTATTCATTATGTGCTAATGCTTTGTTCCAGTTCTCTATTAAAAGGAGGCCTTAATATCCCTTAGTTTCCAATAGGACCCCGCTGCCACGGGAGGGTAGGACAAAAGATGTCATGCAAGTTCTTTTCCATAAGCACATATGACTATATACGGAATACATGCCTACATTACATTGATGAATTGGAGCTAGTTCTGTGTCACCCTATGTTATGACTGTTACATGATGAACCGCATCCGGCATAATTATCCATCACTGATCTGGTGCCTACGAGTTTTTCCATATACTGGTTTACGCTTATTTACTTTCCCGCTGCTACTGTTACAATCACTACAAAATACCAAAAATATTACTTTTGCTGTCTTTACTTTTGTTGCCGCTACCACCACTATCATATTACTTTGCTACTAAACACTTTGCTACAGATACTAAGTTTCCAGGTGTGGTTGAATTGACAACTCAGCTGCTAATACTTGAGAATATTCTTTGGCTCCCCTTGTGTCGAATCAATAAATTTGGGTTGCTCTACCCTCGAAAGCTGTTGCGATCCCCTATACTTGTGGGTTATCAAGACTAATTTTTGGCGCCGTTGTCGGGGAGCATAGCTCTATTCTTTGAGTCGCTTGGGATTTATATCTGCTGGACACTATGAAGAATTTGAGAGATCCAAAAACCAAGATCTATCCCTCAACTACGAGGGGAGGTAAGGAACTGCCATCTAGCTCTACACTTGATTCACCTTCTGTTATGAGTAAGTTTGCGACACCTACATCTGCTTCTGCTATTCGTGCTGATATGTCGCATGTTATTGATGATGCCACTTCTACTATGCATGATACTTATGATGAAACTGTTTCTATGCCTGATACTACTGTGCCCCTTAGTGAATTTCTTGATGAACAAATTGCTAGGGCTAGAGAAAAAGAAATTATTGAATCTGAATACGATGATGATAGTGATGATGAAAATATGCCTGTTATTCCTGAGGGTTATCTTTTTGATATGGAATCTGCTGCCGCTATTTTTGCTTGCAAAGATAGATATGAGCTTAAGAGGTTATTAATTAAATGGAACAAAGAATCACTTAGAGATAGAATGAAACCCGACCCTGCGTTTGCTACTTCACCTATATGTGTTCCCGATAAAGATTATGAATTCTCTGTTGATCCTGATATAATTACTTTGGTTGAATCTGATCCGTTTTATGGCTATGAATCTGGAACTGTTGTGGCCCATCTTACTAATTTAAATGATATAGCTGCCCTGTTTACTAATGATGAGAGATCGCGTTACCTTTATATACTCAGAATATTTCCGTTCTCATTAAAGGGTGATGCTAAGATATGGTTTAATTCTCTTGAACCTGGTTGTGTGCGTAGTCCCCAGGATATGATTTATTACTTCTCTGCTAAATATTTCCCTGCTCATAAGAAACAAGCTGCTTTGAGGGAAATATACAACTTTGTGCAAATTAAAGAAGAGAGTCTCCCACAAGCTTGGGGGAGGCTTCTCAAGTTACTTAATGCTTTGCCTGATCATCCTCTTAAGAAACCTGAAATACTTGATATCTTTTATAATGGACTAACCGATGCTTCCAGAGATTACCTGGATAGTTGTGCTGGTTCTCTTTCAGGGAAAGAACACCGGATGAAGCTGAAATTCTATTGAATAATATGTTGACAAATGAAAATAATTGGGCACCTCCTGAGCCAGCTCCTGAGCCAGATCCTGCCCCAATTACTGAGCCTATTCCTAAACCAACTCCGAAGAAGAGAGGTGTTTTATTTCTCAGTCCCGAAGATATGCAAGAGGCAAAGAAATCTATGAAAGAAAAAGGTATTAAAGCTGAAGACGTTAAGAATTTACCTCCTATTGAAGAAATACATGGTCTTAATTCATCGCCTGTTGGAGAAACCTATGATCTCAATTATTTATTTACTGAAGAACCTCCTGATCTCGATATCCCGACACAGGTAGTAAAGGTAAATTCTCTCTATAGATATGATAAAGCTGAAGTCCCTCCTACTAAAATTGCTAGTCAATGCTTGGATGAGTTTGATAACTTTATGTATAAGCAAGATGACTTCAATGCTTATTTTGGTAGACAATTAAAAGAAAATTCTTATATGATTAGACGCTTGGGTGATTATATGGCTGATATTAAAGGTGAACTTAAACTTGTTAGCAAACATGCTTCTATGGTTAGCACTCAAGTAGAACAAGTACTTAAGGCTCAAAAAGAAGTGCTTGGTGAAATGAATAGAAAGAAAAATGATTATGCTGTTAGAGTGGCTACTAGAACTGGTAGGATGACTCAGGAACCTTTGTATCCTGAAGGCCACCCTAAGAGAATCGAGCAAGATTCTCAAAGAAATAATATTGATGCTCCTAGTTCTTCTATAAAGAAGAAGAAGAAAAATGATAGAACTATGCAAACTTCTAGTGAACCTATTGCTGAACCACCTGATAATCCAAATGATATTTCTATGTCTGATGCTGAAACACAATCTGGTAATGAACATGAACCTGGTAAAAATATTAATGATGATGTTCATGATGATGCTCAACCTAGTAATGATAATGATGTAGAAATTGAAAATTGTTGTTGATCTTGATAACCCACAATCAAAGAATCAACGTTATGATAAAAGAGACTTTGTTGCTAGGAAACATGGTAAAGAAAGGGAACCTTGGGTTCAGAAACCCGTGCCTTTTCCTCCGAAACCATCCAAGAAAAAGGATGACGAGGATTTTGAGCGCTTTGCTGAAATGATTAGGCCTATCTTTTTGCGTATGCGATTAACTGATGTGCTCAAAACAAATCCTTATGCTAAATATATGAAGGATATCATTACTAATAAAAGAAAGATACCGGAAGCTGAAATTTCCACCATGCTTGCTAATTACACTTTTAAGGGTGGAATACCAAAGAAACTTGGAGACCCCGGAGTACCTACTATACCTTTCTCCATTAAAAGAAATTATATTAAAACTGCTTTATGTGATCTTGGAGCCGGTGTTAGTGTTATGCCTCTCTCTATATATCGTAGACTTGACTTGAATAAGCTGACACCTACTGAAATATCTTTGCAAATGGCTGATAAATCAACTACTATACCTGTCGGTATTTGTGAGGATGTGCCCGTTGTGGTTGCAAACGTTACTATTTTAACGAACTTTGTTATACTTGATATTCCCGAGGATGATAGTATGTCTATTATTCTTGGAAGACCTTTTCTTAATACTGCAGGGGCTTATTGATTGCAACAAAGGCAATGTCACTTTTCATGTTAATGGTAATGAGCATACGGTACACTTTCCGAGGAAACAACCTCAAGTTCATAGTATCAACTCTATTGGAAAAATTCCATCGATTATATTTGGAGGTTTTGAATTTCCTCTTCCTACTGTCAAGAAGAAATATGATATTCTTATTATTGGGGATGTGCATATCCCCGTTGAGGTAACTTAGTGTTATTCGAAATTTCTCCGGTTTCATGATTATCGGAATGAGTTTGTTAACAAGACTTGATCAACCTTGTTAGTGGATTCTTTTTGATGAGCATGAGATGGATGAAACTAGAAGCACAAACTTCTATACCCTCTCTATACTTTCTGTTATTTATATTAAATAAAGTAAAAATAGTATTTTCTGTCTGTTTCCTGACTTATCCGTGCAATATAAAAATATCCCGAAAATAAAAGTCCTCAGTATGCCATGCCAATTTAATATGATTTTTCGGGAATATTTGAGGATTTACTGTGCAAAAATAACGCGGGAGGAGCTGCCACCTGGCCACGAGGGTGGTGGGCGCGCCCCCCCTATAGGGCGCGCCCCCCTGCCTTGTGGGCCCACGGTGGCCCTCCTCCACTTATCCCAGCACACATCTTCTTCCTCTATCTCACACAAACCCGAAAAACCAACTCAAGCACGAGTTCCAGCCACTTTTGTTGCGATTTTCGATCTCCTTGCTCAAAGCACCTCTCGCAAAACTGCTTGGGGAGATTGTTCCTTGGTATGTGACTCCTCTATTGGTCCAATTAGTTTTTGTTCTAGTGCTTTATTCTTTGCAATTTTTTGCTGCATAGGTGACCATGTTCTTGAGCTTGTATGTCAAATTTATATGGTTCCAAGTAGTTCTAATGATTGATATAGGCTCTAGGCACTTGTAGGAGTAGTTGCTATCAGTTTTATTGAAGTTGGTTCACTTTTATTCTGAAGTTACTAAAAATTTCAGAATTTTTCAGAAAAGGATGAGGAGATTATTGAGGGGCTCATCGAGCCAAAGCTCGAAGGAAAAGGCACCGAAGCCTAAGTATAATTTGCCACGCACCACGGAGATTCGGGCGTGTGAATGGCCTTCTGATGATTTCTTGAGAGCAGCCGGTATCTATGAAGATTTTCATGAATTGGCTCACAATGCAGGCCTCACCGCTTTCCTCCACGACAATCTGTTTATTCTTGGGATCCAGAGATGACTGTCAGCCAGTGGCAGTCAGAGTCTTCTTCTTCATCACAGTATAATCCCAACTATTCCTCCTCATCACAGTACGACCCCAACAACTATTATTATGGATATCCGCCAGGCCAGCCGTGGCCATAGACCAACTTAGGCCAAAAGCCTAAGCTTGGGAGAGTACGTATTTCTCACCAACATTACATTATGTTCACACACACTCATTGCTAGATGTCGGTGCTCATACTTTTTCACTGTAATATCCATGCTAGTTTATTTTCTTTTTCCTGCTTTCTGCTTGCATGTTTGTTAAACCTTAAGAAAAACCAAAAAAAATTAGTAGTAGTTTATTTTTCTGCTGTAGTAGTAATAATTAAAAAAAAACCCAAAAATATTTCCCGTTCTTCTTTTGCTTGTTGGGAGCTTTCCCGTGTAAATAGTTTTATTTATTTTCTTTTCTTTGGGGGTCAGTAGGGGAAGACCATAATTAAATTGTTGAAGTGGCTCTTATATGCATTATTGTTGATTTAACCCAGAGCCCATATTGCCTTGTCTTCTCCTGTTTATTGAATGCTCGCAGATTCCAGCTTAGTCCAATGCATGTGCACTATTATTATTATTCACACCGTTCGGGCGTGCAAGTGAAAGGCAATTATGATGATATATGATGGACTGACTAAGATGAGAAAAGCTGGTATGAACTCGACCTCTTTTGTTTTTGTAAATATGATGAGCCCGTCGTTCTTGATTCAGCTTATTATGAATAAACATGTTTGCAATAACAATTAGAGATCAGAGTTGCTTGTGCCATGCTTGATTAGCTATGAGTTATAATGATTTACCTTGTATGCCAACATGCTATTGAGATGATTATGATGTGGTATGATGGGGTGGTATCCTCCTTTGAATGATTTAAGTGACTTGACTTGGCACATGTTCGCGCATGTAGTTGAAACAAAATCAACATAGCCTTCACGATATTTATGTTCATGGTGGATTATATCCTACTCATGCTTGCATCCAATGTTTATTAATTTTAATGCATGTACATGGCTGTTGTCGCTCTCTAGTTGGTCGCTTCCTAGTCTTTTGCTAGCCTTCACTTGTACTAAGCGGGAATACTGCTTGTGCATCCAATCCCTTAAACCCCAAAGTTATTCCAGATGAGTCCACTATACCTTCCTATATGCGGTATCTACCTGCCGTTCCAAGTAAATTTGTATGTGCCAAACTCTAAACCTTCAAATAAACATTCTGTTTTGTATGCTCGAATAGCTCAAGGCTGTCCTTATCTTCCGTGTTAGGCGGGTTATTCTCAAGAGGAGTGGACTCCGCTCCTCACTCACGAGAAAATGGCTGGTAACCGGGATGCCCAGTCCCATGCTTTATGCAAACTAAATCAAAATTAATTGCAAACAAAACTCCCCCTGGGACCTGATGTATGTTGGAGGCACTCGTTGTTTCGAGCAGGCCATGGATTGATGCTTGTTGGTGGAGGGGAGTATAAACTTTACCATTCTGTTTGGGAACCGCCTATAATGTGTTGAGCCTGGAAGATATCGCCATCTCTTAGTTGTTACGTTGACAATGAAAGTATACCACTCAAAATACAATTCATCTCTATTTCAAAACCGAGCTCTGGCACCTCTACAAATCCCTGCTTCCCTCTGCGAAGGGCCTATCCATTTACTTTTATGTTGAGTCATCACCCTCTTATTAAAAAGCACTAGCTGGAGAGCACATCTGTCATTTGCATTCATCACTGTTAATTTATATTGGGTATGACTATGATTGGATCTCTTTTACCATGAATTACAATGTCTAGCCAGTCCTTAATCTTTAAAGGTGCTCTGCATTTATGTTTCTCAGAAAGGGCTAGCGAGATACCATCTTGTTATATCATATTATGATTGTTTTGAGAAAGTGTTGTCATCCGAGATTTATTATTATGACTTGCTAGTTGATCATGCTATTGATATGAGTAATTATGAGACCTGAGAATTATTGCAAATGTGGTTAGTCATGATCTATGCTGAAAAACATGAATGCTGGCTTGACATAGTTACAACAACAAGAGCAAACAGAGTTTGTAAAAGTTTTTCTTTCTTTCTTTCAGTTTGTCAACTGAATTGCATGAGGACAAGCAAGGGTTTAAGCTTGGGGGAGTTGATACGTCTCCGTCGTATCTACTTTTCCAAACACTTTTGCCCTTGTTTTGGACTCTAACTTGTATGATTTGAATGGAACTAACCTGGACTGACGCTGTTTTCAGCAGAATTACCATGGTGTTGTTTTATGTGCAGAAAACAAATATTCTCAGAATGACCTGAAACTCCACAGAACATCTTAGAAAAAACAATAAAAAATCCTTGCCAAAGATGAAGACCGGGGGGCCCACACCCTTCTCACGAGGGTGGCGGGCGCCCCCCCCTAGGGCGCGCCCCCTACCTCATGGGCCCCCTATTGCGTCTCCGACTCCAACTCCACCTCCATATATTGAGTTTCGATGAGAAAAAAAACAGGGAGAAGAAATCATCGCATTTTACGATACGGAGCCGCCGCCAAGCCCTAAAACCTCTCGGGAGGGCTGATCTAGAGTCCGTTCGGGGCTCCGGAGAGGGGGATTCATCGCCGTCGTCATCATCAACCATCCTCCATCACCAATTTCATGATGCTCACCGCCGTGCATGAGTAATTCCATCGTAGGCTTGCTGGACGGTGATGGGTTGGATGATATTTATCATGTAATCGAGTTAGTTTTGTTAGGGTTTGATCCCTAGTATCCATTATGTTCTGAGATCGATGTTGCTATGACTTTGCTATGCTTAATGCTTGTCACTAGGGCCCGAGTGCCATGATTTCAAATCTGAACCTATTATGTTTTCATGAATATATGTGAGTTCTTGATCCTATCTTGCAACTCTATAGTCACCTACTATGTGTTATGATCCGGCAACCCCGAACTGACAATAATCGGGACCACTCCCGGTGATGACCATAGTTTGAGGAGTTCATGTATTCACTATGTGCTAATGCTTTGTTCCGGTTCTCTATTAAAAGGAGGCCTTAATATCCCTTAGTTTCCAATAGGACCCCGCTGCCACGGGAGGGTAGGACAAAAGATGTCATGCAAGTTCTTTTCCATAAGCACGTATGACTATATACGGAATACATGCCTACATTACATTGATGAATTGGAGCTAGTTATGTGTCACCCTATATTATGGCTGTTACATGATGAACCGCATCCGGCATAATTATCCATCACTGATCCGGTGCCTACGAGTTTTCCATATACTGGTTTACGCTTATTTACTTTCCTGCTGCTACTGTTACAATCACAACAAAATACCAAAAGCATTACTTTTGCTGTCTTTACTTTTGTTGCCGCTACCACCACTATCATATTCCTTTGCTACTAAACACTTTGCTGTAGATACTAAGTTTCCAGGTGTGGTTGAATTGACAACTCAGCTGCTAATACTTGAGAATATTCTTTGGCTCCCCTTGTGTCGAATCAATAAATTTGGGTTGAATACTCTACCCTCGAAAGCTGTTGCGATCCCCTATACTTGTGGGTTATCACTCAACCCATTGATCGCCTGAAGACGAAGGTACTCGAGTGCAGTACAGCCACAGAGCAGGCACTCCATGTCACCCTTTGAGAGGAAGATGGTGACGAGCTCGAGGTGCTTCAATCGTGGTAGAATAAGAGCGGGCGCGTCATTAAGGGGCGGGAAATGGCAGTTCCTGAACTTGGTGATGCGCGGCATGGGCGTGAGGCGGAGTGCGGACGTTGGCAGCGACCGCATATGCCCATCATCAAAAGTGAGCTCCTCGAGCTGATCTAAGGCGGGGGATCAGAACCAGTCGTCAAGCCTGACTCGGTCCTTGCCGTTGGAAGGGAACTTACCCATTCTAAGGCCTTTGGTTGGGCCAAGGTGACTGCCGAGGATCTTGGAGAACGCATCCAAACTTTTGCAATAGCCATGGCAGAGCTTGTGGGTGTCGATGAGGTCGAGAGGGCTGGAGTTCCATAGGGGGTGCCACCGCCGGGAAAGGAGGGTTATATGCGCCCCATATTTGATTGGGAGGAGGGACATGATGACTCCAAACATATCATTAGGGAGGCTGCTGATTAAGTCTAGGCCTGCTGGAGTCGCTTGCGGTTCTAGCTCGCCCCGCCTCCGCTTGTTGGCAGCCCCGTTCTCCACCTTCGGAGGCTCCTTGTCAGTGGCGCTTTCTGATAGAAATGGGAGTATAGGGAATATTTAGTTAAAACAGGGAAATAGAAAAGTGTATTGGTAACTAGAAGTTATTAGGTAGGAATATAGTAAGAAAAGGGAATAACAATTGGTTGCTTAAATACTACACAATTCATTTGACATTGCGAGGTAAGTCAACATATGCAGATAGTTGAAAAGAAAACTTACTTCGAACAAAGTCTGGACGGACGTTTTTGTCGGGGATGTTAGCATATATCTCATGACCAGGCCCTTTTATGTGGAGTGCAATTTTAGTGCCAGATTTCAGTACATAAAACTTTGCAATTTAATTCCAAAATCCAGTGCCAAAATACGAGTCAACACGTTCATCAAGTCTTATAGTAGCAACAATTGTAAATCCATGGTTTGTGTGAAGTATGATATCCGTGGAGCCTTGATGTATGTAAAGGGGAAAATTGTGCACTACATAATCTGTTGCATAGCGAGGGATGTTCTACAAAAAATGGTAGGATTGTTAAAGAAAATATGGTAACATGCAAATATGGGCCCAAATTGAAAGAACTGTACAACAGTTGAAATCGAAGGACAAAAATCTATAATTAAACAGATAGGGTAAACATGATGTCATGGAAAATGAGAGTAATCAAAAGAACAATACATCATTAATTTGCCTAATATAGAAAGAAGAGGGGGAAAATCCCCTTTGACGTATATGGTGCATGTGGCACCTTTTATCCAAATATAGCAATATTTAGAATATGTTCAGGAAAGTAGGCCATGCCAACCGATTTAGGTTGAGATTGAACATACCGCGCGCGTGCTCAAGTTATCTGATACGAAGAGATGGAATCTCTGGCAGCGGTCGCAAAGTCCTGAAGTGTCGGTGCACTGTACATTCTATGAATGGAAGAGAACCCTCAAATCAGCTCGAATAAAAATGAATTCACGGCGATTTCCGCCGGGTGATTAAAGGAGGCAGATGAACTGGGATAAGAGATGAGATAATACACTGGTAAGCGTCGGTCCTAAACAAATAGTTTTTTACCCCTTTCCGTGACGGCATTTGAAACCGTCGCCAAGTGAGTGTGTGCGATAGGGTGTCCTTCCCACATGACCCTGAAATCGTCGGGGATAGGCCCTCCTGGGACCCAGGCTGGGGCCGTGTGCGATCGGGCGAGGCATGGAAACCCAATCATTTCCGTAGGTATGTACATCCCACATGGTGAATTCCAGAAATCATTTCCGTGGGTATGTACATCCCACATGGTGAATCCCAGAAATCATTTCCATGGGTATGTACATCCCACACGGTGAATCCCAGAAATCATTTCCATAGGTATGTACATCCCACACGGTGAATCCAAGGAATACGTTTCCGTTCTTATGTACATTCCACACAGTCAATCCAGGGAAAATGTTTCCGTTCAGATGTACATCCCACACGGTTTTATGTATATGCTCGCGTGTGAAAGGTGTAACTATCACACATGCTCCGCCTTGGTTAACTGTTTGCTTTCATTAACTACATCACACACGATTTGATGTAGAAAACTGTGTGGCATTGGGCTATCCATCGCAAGCGCTTTTACTGCTAGAACCGTTTGCAAAGGTCCATGACCGTCTGTTCTATTTTTATTTTTGCCTATAATTTATTATTCTAATTGGAAATTTTGAAATACGAAACATGCAATTCCAATTATCAGCACAATGGTTCAACAACGAATCCATAAATAAAATTGCCAGTACAATATGTTCAGTAATTACAGGATTAGGCAACAATTAACTATGATGAACCGCAGTATTTAAAGGCAGTAAAGGTGAAGAAACAAGTGTAAATCATTTTGACTACCGACGGTGTTGAAGAAGCGGAATGCCCATAATGTGCCTTCCTGCATGCCATAGGCACGAACCACTTTTGTCCAACCCCTTGTGACGATCGCCCGCCCATCCTTCACTGCCTTCAGGAAGACTTCTAGAGCATTATCATGGTAGCATGAATGATATACTTTAACCTTAGTTTCCTCCACTCAGGTCATGTAGTTTGCAAGGTAATCATCAGTAAATAGCTTTGGAAACCACTGAAAAGAGAAAAATATCAGATACTGAGGTCTAATAGAGTAACTTGTTGTGGGCAGGGGGAAAAGGTAACACATTACTTACAATCCTAAAGTTCACTGTTGTCTTCGACAAAGTGTAAATAAAGAGCTTAATTCCAATCACCCGTTTCTTTCGCCTAACAATCTTTCTTAGTTTCCTCACTTGACGCTTGTTCATGAATATGTCATTGCCCCATACGCAAAAGGGATCGAAGCGTGGATCAATACCCGTCGTATATGTACCTACATGCAACCAGTAAATGTTAGAAGCTAAACTGAGATTGCACAAATGATGTAGAATACAACTACCTATGTTCCTAAGTACAAGTATTTTTTTTAGATTTCAATATGAACTACATACGGATGTATATAGAATTATAGATATAGTTTAGATTAGAATCTAGATTCACTCATTTTGCTCCTTATGTAGTCTATATTGGAATCTCTAAAAATACTTATATTTAGGAATAGATGGTGTATAAGACATGGGATGCAGCTAACCTCGATGGCAAACAACAACATTGCCCATTGTAGCCCTGTGTAAGTACATGGAAAGCCAATGTTAACTACAACAGGGTTAACATCCACCAAAAATAGCAAATGGTAATAAAACGGCAGCATCTGTAGTGATATCTTCATTTCGAAAGAGTAGCAAGGTAGCAAAGGGACAGATTAAAAAATGGATACAACTGTTAATTGCAACAGGCTTAACAACATCCTAATTCATGTTTTGTAATTTTGTAGCCATTGAAATACAACTCTTTAAAAATGGATACAACTGTTAATTGCAACAGGCTTAATGGCCATTGAAACCGGTACTGATAAAAATGCAATTGACAGAGTTAAACATCACAGGGTAGGTGCTGCCAGAGCAGATAATGGCCCAGTTGTCTATAAAAAGGTAGGGAAAATAGCTCAAACGTGTTAGGAATGTTTACTACAACATGCTTAATACATCGACAGTACAAAACATAGCCATTAATTGCAACTGGTATTGGCAAGATTGAACTAGTGGGTACATACTTGGTAAGTCCTGAGAGGTAGTTGCTGGGGCACTTCATCTTGGCCAGAGCCCGCCCAAAGTCAGCAGCGGCGGAGGCGAGCTCTTCCTCTAGGTCGAAGCATGGATCAGTGCCACTGACATGTGTACCTACAAGCAACCAGTAAATGGTAGAAGTTAAACTGCAATTGCACAAATGATGTGAAATACTGTAAGACATGGGATGCAGCTAACCTTGACGGCAAACAATAGCATCAGCCGTTATGACCCTACGTAAGTACATGGACAAGCATGTTAAGTACAACAGGGTTAGCATTCACCCAAAAAAGCAAATGGGGCAACATCTCTAGTATATCTTCATTGCGGAGAGTGGCATGGTAGCAAATGGACAGATTAAAAAATGGATACAACTGTTAATTGCAATAGGCTTAACAACATCCTAAGTCGTGTTTTATAAGTTTGTAGCCATTGAAATGCAACTGTTTAAAAATGGATTCAACTGTTAATTGCAACATGCTTAATAGACATTGAAACCGGTACTGATAAAAATGCAATTGGCATAGTTAAACATCACAAGGCAGGTGTTGCCAGAGCAGAGAATGGCCCAAATGTCTATAAAAAGGTAGGGAAAGTAGCAAAAACGTATTAGGCATGTTTACTAGAACATGCTTAATACATCGACCGTACAGAACATAGCCATTAATTGCAACTGGTATTGGTAAGATTGAACTGGTGAGTACATACTTGGTAAGTCCTGGGAGGTAGTTGCTGGGGCACTTCATCTTGGCCAGAGCTCGCAGAAAGTCAACGACGGCGGAGGCGAGCTATTTCTCCAGGTCGAAGCGTGGATCAGTGCCACTGACATGTGTACCTACAGGAAACCAGTAAATGGGTAGAAGTTAAACTGCAATTGCACAAATTATGTGAAATACTGTAAGACATGGGATGCAACTCACCTCGACGGCAAACAAAAGCATCGATCGTTATGACCCTGCGTAAGTACATGGACAGGCATGTTAAGTGCAACAGTGTTAGCATCCACTAAAAATAGCAAATGTGCAGCATCTCTAGTGATATCTTGAGTCATGTATTGTAAGTTTGTTGCTGGTATTGGTGAAATTGAGTTGGACACGGTAATATTTGAACATCACACAGTGTGTAGTACTGAAATAAACAAGGCACGGACATGCTCAATACATCAACCGTACAAATCATAGCCGTTGCAAGTGGTATTGGTAAGATTTAGCTTGTCAGATCTTACCTGTTAAGTCTTGGGGGGTAGTCGCTGGGTGACTTCATCTGGGCCTGAGCCTGCACCATGTCATCGGCGGCGACGGAGGCGCGGTGTTCCTCCGGGTCAACACGCACAACAGCCATCGCGGCATGGACCGCCATCAGCGCCTGGCGGGGGGCGGGGATTTGGAGGCATGAGGATGTTTCGCAGGCGCCATTTTAGCAATCACGCCGGGGACGTGATAGAGATGGTGGGTTACCTGACTAGATCCAAGCAAAAATGTGGTTGAAGCTGTGTTGCGGCGGCGATGAGATGCCGGTAGGGGGAGGCGCGAGGGAGGGGGATACTGAGGGGAAGGGGATGTGGTTGGAGGAATAAATTCTGAAATCGTGCGCCTAATGAAAATTTCGGTGCAAAATTTGAAACTTGGGCGGGGGAAACACACAACGCAGACGAAGCGCGTAAAATACTCATGTGTGAGAAAAAAGAAAGTTGGCAGATCCCGTCTCCAAAAAATTGTACACGTGTACTAGATTTTTTTTGGTCAATGGTACACTTGGTTTATTAGGAAATATTGCACAGGTAACTGACTTATGGGTCATTAACACAAAAAACACAGACGATACGACATAGAAACCGTGAGTTTTGTGATCTTCTAATGATTAACGCAAAAAAAAACGCACACGGCCACACATGCTAATCAACGCTCAAAGCCCTCAAAGAATGCTCTTACCAACATTGTACGTTAATACTACAAACTTAAAGTACTATTGGTATTTTGCTATAATACTACAAACTTAAACTACTTCTCATATGCTGCCATCAGGGCATGCTGGCCAGACGCCAGTGTTCTCCTTCCCGGCCTTGTAGGCGGCAGCCCATAGTGCTTCGATCTCCGCCAAGCTCTTCTCACCACGACGTGCGGCCTCTTTTTTCTTGCGGCGGCGGGACTCTCTTTTCTTGACTCCTTTCTGCCTTTTCTGCTCCTTCTGTGCTGCTTTGGCCGCCTCTAGATCCACCACCCATTCGGCCATGGCAGCCTCAAAGTCCGCCCATGTAACTGTCTGGCCGCCAGCGGCGATGAACTCGGCACGACGAGATGCCATCGCTTCCTTACCATGTGTGCGGTCGCGGGTGGCGAGGAATGCGGCGCGGCGGGATGCCATCGCTTCCTTACCAGTTACTGTACGCCGCGGTGCCATGGACGACGCCTGGAGAGAGCTCTGGCGGAGGGGCCGGGAAGCCGTACAGTGCGGTGGTATTCAAGAGCCCAACCACAAACGACAACAGAAATTTGCCTCCCCTAACAATTTTGCTCGTTCATTATCGCACACGGTTCATCTCCGTCGCTTCCGGAAATAGTGTGCGCCGAGCCTATTGTGTGTTGCTCTATGATTGGCCGGAACCCCAGCCACGCGGATCGTGCGTGTGCATCGTTGGATGCGCCGCGATCGAACGGCACTCCACGTCCCTCACATCACACCCGTGCACCTGTAGCTGGATTGGATTTATATGCGCTTAATGCCTAGAAAATGCACATAATCCCCTAAATATGGTAAATGAGCCCGGAAAAATGCCAAATTTGAACACGGTGATTTGCAGGGTGTATGTTCGTCGCAGAAAAAAACTCCAGGGCAAAGAACAAAGAAAATTTGGATTCCCCTTCAATCTTGAGGATTTCCCTTCCTCGGTGATGGTTCGGTTTATGAAGGGCGTGCATGACAACATAAGCCAAACCTTCTCAAATTTTTACCAAGGCATGGTGAGGTCATACCATGGCACCATGCCAGGCGTCATGTTTTAAGCATTTATTTCATTTTTTCTATAGTTCAAAACCCAACAAACATACATTTGTGGTTGACTATTGCCACACATTTCATCGAAATATCTGTCCATTCCTTGTAAAAGGCATGAGAATTTACTAAATGGCATGAGCATGGTTTTCTAGGTCGTTCTTGTGGACCCTTTCATGCATCGATTGTTTGAACTTGAATTATGAGGAAATGCACATAATCCCCTAAATATGGAAAATCAACCCGGAAAAGTGCCAAATTTTAACTCGGTGATTTGTAGGTTGTATGCTCATCATAGAAAAACACTCGTGGACAAAGGACAAAGGAAATTTGAATCCCCCTTCAATCTTGGTGATTTCCCCCTCGAAACCATGAAACTTCCTCGGTGATGGTTCGATTTATGAAAGGCGCGCATCACAACATAAGGAAAACATTCTCCAATTTTTACCAGGGCATGGTGAGGCCATACCATGGCACCACACCAGGCATCATGTTTTCCAACCATGTGTTTCATTTTTTGTATAGTTGTTAACCGAGTAAACAGCGTTTATGGTTGACTATTGCCACACATTTCCTTGAAATATCTGCCCATTCCTTGTGAAAGGCATGAGAATGTGCTAAATAACACGAGCATGGTTTTCCAGACCGTTCTTGTGCACCTTTTCATGCACCGATTGTTCGAATTTGAATTATGTCCATTAATGCCTAGAAAATGCACATAATCCCCTAAATATGGTAAATGAGCCCATGAAAATGTCAAATTTGAACACGTTGCATTTGAGGCAGTATGTTGATCGTTGGAAAAAAACTGAATGACAAACTAGGACGGAAATTAGGATTCCCCTTCAATCTTGGGGATTTTCCCTCTCGAAAGCATGGAACTTCCTCGGTGATGGTTCGATTTATGAAGGGCATGCATGACGACATAAGCCAAACCTTCTCAAATTTTTACCAGGGCATGCTGAGGTCATACCATGGCACCATGGCAGGCGTCATGTTTTTTAAGCATTTATTTCATTTTTTCTATAGTTGAAAACCCAACAAACAGACATTTGTGGTTGACTATTGCCACACATTTCATCGAAATATCTGGCCATTCCTTGTAAAAGGCATGAGAATTTACTAAATGGCACGAGCATGGTTTTCTAGGCTGTTCTTGTGGACCCTTTCATGCATCGAATGTTTGAACTTGAATTATGCGCATTAATGCCTTGGAAATGCACATAATCCCCTAAATATGGCAAATGAACCCGGAAAATTGCCAAATTTGAACACGATGATTTGCAGGTTGTATGCTCATCATAGAAAAAACACGTGGACAAAGGACAAAGGAAATTTGGATCCCCCTTCAATCTTGGTGATTTCCCCCTCAAAACCATGAAACTTCCTCTGATGATGGTTCATTTTATGAAAGGCACGCATTATGACATAAGGAAAACATTCTCCAATTTTACTAGGGTATGGTGAGGCCATACCATGGCACCACACCAGGCGTCATGTTTTCCAACCATGTGTTTCATTTTTTGTATAGCACGAGCATGGTTTTCCAGACCGTTCTTGTGCACCTTTTCATGCACCGTTTGTTCGAATTTGAATTATGTGCATAATTAATGCCTAGAAAATGCACACAGTCCCATAAATATGGTAAATGAGTTCGGAAAAATGTCAAATTTGAACAAGTTTCATTTGAGGCGGTATGTTGATCATTGGAAAAAAACTGAATGACAAACTAGGACGAAAATTTGGATTGCCCTTCAATCTTGGTGATTTCCCTCTCGAAAGCATTGAACTTCCTCGGTGATGGTTCAATTTATGAAGGGTGTGCATGACGACATACATCAAACCTTCTCAGCTTTTAACCAGGGCACGGTGAGGCCATACCATGGCACCATGCCAGCCGTCATGTTTTTCAAGCACATATTTCATTGTTCTATAGTTGATAACCCTATAAATGACGCATTTGTGGTTCACTATTGCCACGCATTCCATTCAAATCTCTGCCCATTCCTTGCAAAAGGCTTGAGAAATTACTAAATACCACGAGTATGGTTTTTCTAGACCGTTCTTGTGCACCCTTTATGCACCAATTGTTTGAATTTGAATTACGTGCATTATTGCCTACAAAATGCATATAATCCCCTAAATATTGTAAATGAACTCGGAAAAGTGTCAAATTCGAAACGGTGATTAGCAAGGTTTGTGTTCATCATATAAAAAACTCATGGATGAAGGACAAAGGAAATTTGGATTCCCATTCAATCTCGATGATTTACTATCGTACACGATTCATCCCCGTCGCCTCTGTGAACCGTGTGTGTTCACTCACACATGCAGAAGGAAAAGAAACCCTCACCCACTTCGTCCCCACTCACTCGCCGCGGACTCCTTCGTAACTCTGCACCCTAAGCTCGACGGTTGTTGGCGGCGGGTGTAGGTCGTGCTCCAAACGGCACCGGATTTCGCCTCCACCGTTTTCCGCCGCCTATCTGCACCGACAGTCTAGACTCTGGTCGACTGGGGTTTTTTGCGGGATTGGGCCAGGGATTTTTCTCATGGAGAAGGTAATCAACTTAATTAGCGAAATATTCACTCATCTCTTATCGCAGTCCATCCGTTGCTGTTAATCAACCAACGGAAATCGCCGTGGAATCATTTTTGTTCTAGCTGATTCGTGGATGTTCATTCATGTGTGCACAGTGCGAGCACAAATCGGGCAACTGTGGTCATGGCCAGTCGGAAACGAAGTTCTATATCACCATTCTGGATGACTTCACGGAGCGCTCGGTATGTTCAATCTCAACCTACCACGGCCGGCATGGCCTATATTTGTGAGCATATACCGTCTGTTGCTATATTATCTATATATTTGCATCAAATCTTTGCTACATTATCTAATTTTAATTCTATATTTTTGTACTTTGCTTGTATCTATATATGGATATGTTCTATCAGTTACTCCCATATTTGCATCTTGCTCGGTTATTTCAATATATCTAATATACAACCTTAATTTTCATTTCAAGCAGTACATCCCTTGCTTTGCAAGAACGGGAGTAGAAGGAAATCTTGGGCTTTACTTTGCTGATGACTCCTAGGATGTCATATTGACAACGCAACATGGATTTACAATGATGGTTAGCATAAAACTTGATAAAGATCGCCACTCCTATTTTAATGCGGACCTTTGGAGAAAAATGTCTAAGTGTGTTGAATTGAAAGCTGGCAATAAAATTCTAGTGTGTGCACCACAGCCTGGTCTAATTAACATGGATGTTTACTTCCCCAACGTCATCAGCCGATCAAAGTATGATTGAGGTTAGTGTCCTTTCAACTTTCTCCATGCTGTCATATTACTATTTAAGCAACCAATTGATCACTATTTAAGCAACCAATTGTGATATCATATTCTAACTCCGTTCCTAGGCAGTAACAAATTTTGTTTACCAATTTATGCGCACTATATGTTCTTCTGCAATGTTCTGAATAAATAATACCTTTCCACCTTTTAAGAAAGATATGTTGGATGCATAGTGAACGATCTGTATGTTACTAAGCGTACCAAATTTCACTGGAAGGACTTGAAGCATGTCATAAACTTTGTTGATAATTTGACAGAGATAGAACAGTGTATGAATGCTGGATTTTGGATGGGATTAATTAGACCTATGGTGCACACACTGAACAAGACCAATTGTGTGCACAAAGCGCTGGTAAAAAGTCTTATTTTAATGTTGATGCTCATAAACCATATATATCTTCAATGATATGTTACAATTGTTTTTTATTCTACATGTCAACAGAAATTGCCCCCTGTAGCCGTTCCTGGATCGATTTCCCGGCGTGGTCGAATTACACTTGTGCATGCTAATAACGCCAAAGTGATTGCAAGCTATTGCATTTCTTGAAAAAATGGAACCATTCAAATTAACAAGTTCTCGCTTCTCGTGGCAATGCATCCATATTGTAAAATTGGAGACACTATTCTACTCCTGCTCTACCAAGGCACAGGAGGGCTCTTCCTTTTCATTGATGAGATGTCGAGTCGCCGTGATCAAGCTGCTTCAGTGGATAGTTGTGGTTGTTGGCCCTCAGCCTCTTAAAATGTGCTAGCTGTTACTATATATGTTAAGTATGTAGATATGGACCATATGGTTGTTGGCCCTTAGCCTCTTAAAATGTGATAGTTGTTACTATGTTAAGTATGTAGATATGGACCATATGGTTGTCAAAACCGTGTTACGAAGATCCTCCTTTTGTCGAATAGTGTAACCACTATATATATGTTACTCAAATGCTGTTACCCAAGTTCATAAATTTTCATGGAAAGTATTAGTATCGTACACAGTTCATTGAGTTTAAGCGTGTGCCCGATGTCCAGAAGGCATTTTCATATTAACCGTCCAGATTGCAAATTCACACACATGTTCACATAAGGAAATGTATGTGTAACATACTAATCATTGCACACGAGTACTTGCAGACGCATCGTGTGTGATACTCCTAGCCACCGCAAGCAACTAGTTTGCATTTTTCGAAGTTTTTTGTACACACAGAATCACACACGAAGTAACTGTATTGACCATCTGTGTTGTAATTTCTGATCACAAACAGTTCATCCGAGTCGGCTATTTGTCACATATGAAACACATCTTGTTTACATGACTCGTTTGTGTTCTTTTGGCTCATCGCAAATAGTTCATCCATGTGAACTGTATGTCGCATATCACACACACCTTGTTAAGTTGAACCGTTTCTGTTGTGTTCCCTAATCGAAAACAGTTCGTCCGAGTTAACTGTATGCCGTATATCGCACACACATTGATATGGCTGCCCGTTTCTGTTGTTCTACCTCATCGCAAATAGTTCGAATGAATTAACCATGTGTCCTACATCGCACACACATTGTTATGGCTGCCCATTTCTTTTATTCCGCCTCATCGCAGATGATACGTCTCCAACGTATCTATAATTTTTTATTATTATATGCTATTATATTATCTGTTTTTGATGTTTAATGGGCTTTAATATACCTTTTTATATTATTTTTGGGACTAACCTATTAACCGAAAGCCCCGTGCAAATTGCTGTTTTTTGCCTATTTCGGTGTTTCGCAGAAAAGGAATATCAAACAGAATCCAAACGGAATGAAACCTTCGCGAGAATTTTTTTGGAACAAATGTGATCCAGGAGACTTGGAGTGGACATCAAGGAAGCAGCGAGGGAGCCACGAGGCAGGAGGGTGCACCCCAGGGGGGTGGGCGCGCCCCCACCCTCGTGGGCCCCTCGCAGCTCCACCGACCTACTTCTTTTGCCTATATATATATTCTTATACACTAAAGCATTCGGGGAGAGCAACGAAACACTTTTTCCACCGCCGAAACCTTCTGTACCCGTGAGATCCCATCTTGGGGCCTTTTCCGGCGCTCCGCCGGAGGGGGATTCGAACACGGAGGGCTTCTACATCAACACCATAGCCTCTCCGATGATGTGTGAGTAGTTTACCATAGACCTTCGGTTCCATAGTTATTAGCTAGATTGCTTCTTCTCTCTCTTTGGATCTCAATACAAAGTTCTCCTCGATCTTCTTGGAGATCTATTTGATGTAACTCTTTTTGCGGTGTGTTTGCCGAGATCCGATGAATTGTGGGTTTATGATTTGATTATCTATGAATATTATTTGATTCTTCTCTGAATTCTTATATGCATGGTTTGATATCCTTGCAAGTCTCTTCGAATTATCGGTTCAGTTTGGCCTACTAGATTGATGTTGCTTGCAATGGGAGAAGTGCTTAGCTTTGGGTTCAATCTTGCGGTGTCCTTTCCCAGTAACAGCAGGGGCAGCAAGGCACGTATTGTATTGTTGCCATCAAGGATAAAAAGATGGGGTTTATATCATATTGCTTGAGTTTATCCCTCTACATCATGTCATCTTGCCTAAAGCGTTACTCCGTTCTTATGAACTTAATACTCTAGATGCATGCTGGATAGAGGTCGATGTGTGGAGTAATAGTAGTAGATGCAGAATCATTTTGGTCTACTTGTCACGGACGTGATGCCTATATTCATGATCATTGCCTTAGATATCATCATAACTATGCACTTTTCTATCAATTTCTCGACAGTAATTTGTTCACCCACCGTAATACTTGCTATCTTGAGAGAAGCCACTAGTGAAACCTATGGCCCTCGGGTCTACTTTATATCATATAAGTTTCCAATCTACAATTCTAGTTTGCTATTTATTTTGCAATCTTTATTTTCCAATTTATACAACAAAAATACCAAAAATATTTATCTTATTATCTTTATCAGATCTCACTTTCGTAAGTGACCGTGAAGGGATTGACAACCCCTTTATCGCGTTGGTTGCGAGGTTCTTGTTTGTTTGTGCAGGTACTAGGCGACTTGCGTGTAGTCTCCTACTGGATTGCTACCTTGGTTCTCAAAAACTGAGGGAAATACTTACGCTACTTTGCTGCATCACCCTTTCCTCTTCAAGGGAAAACCAATGCATGCTCAAGAGGTAGCAAGAAGGATTTCTGGCACCGTTGCCGGGGAGATCTATGCTCAAGTCAAGACATACCAAGTACCCATCACAAACTCTTATCCCTCGCATTACATTATTTGCCATTTGCCTCTCGTTTTCCTCTCCCTCACTTCACCTTTGTTGTTTTATTCGCCCTCTTTTCTGTTTGCCTTTTTCTCGTCAGATCTCTTGTTTTCTCGTGTTGCGATGTGCCTTCTATATGCTTGCATCTTTGCTTGCTAAACATCTATTGATATGGATCCTCATCCGCTTGCCAATCTTTTTAAGAGATCCAATTATGATGAACCAATTGCTAGTGAGTTGAGTGCACTAGATTATCTTTATGAGGTTTTGCTTGAAATTCGTGAATCTGAAAATTGTGATGAAGTGCTCTATGAAGTGATTCACGATAGATCTTTGAATAAAAATCATGATTGCAATGATGTTATTATATATTTTATTAACGTCAATTGCGCTAATAATATGCAAAA